>NC_057797.1:297266578-297273440 GCF_018294505.1 Triticum aestivum | reverse complement strand
CCTCGTTTGGCGAGAATGCGAAAAGGTCCAATGTAACGAGGAGCCAATTTGCCTTTGATACCGAAACGATGGGTTCCCTTCAGAGGGGTGACCCGAAGATAAGCCTTCTCGTCAACCTCGAAAGTCATAGCCTTATGTTTTCGGTCATATTGACTCTTTTGACGAGATTGGGCTGTTTTCAACTTTTCACGAACGATACGAACTTGATCTTCTGCTTCCTGAATCATGTCCGGGCCAAAGAATTGTCTTTCCCCGGTCTCTGACCAGTTAAGGGGTGTTCGACATCGTCGTCCATAGAGAACTTCAAAAGGGGCTTTACCCAAGCTAGATTGATAGCTGTTGTTGTAAGCGAATTCGGCAAATGGAAGGCACTTCTCCCAGTCCATTCCGAAAGAGATAACAGAGGCTCGAAGCATGTCTTCTAGAATTTGGTTGACGCGTTCCACTTGACCACTTGACTGAGGGTGGAAAACGGTGCTGAAGGAGAGACGGGTTCCCATAGCATTTTGGAAGCTTTCCCAAAATCGAGAGGTGAAAAGACTTCCTCGATCCGAGTTAATTTCCAAAGGAACACCATGGAGAGACACTATTCGGGAGATGTACAAATCTGCCAGCTGACTAGCGGTTATACTCTCACGAACAGGTAAGAAATGAGCTACTTTGGAAAGACGATCGACCACGACGAAAATAGCATTATTCCCTCTCTTGATCCTGGGAAAACCGGTAATGAAATCCATACCAATTTTATCCCATTTCCATTCAGGAATAGCTAAGGGTTGAAGGGTGCCAGCAGGCCGTTGATGCTCTGCTTTTACACGACGACAGACGTCGCAATTTGCAATATACTGAGCAATTTCTCTCTTCATCCTAGTCCACCAGAACCTCTGGCGTAGGTCCTGATACATTTTAGTGCTACCGGGATGAATGGTGAGAGGAGATTCATGAGCCTCCTTAAGGATCAACTGCCGTAGATGCTGGTTCTTGGGAACCACTAGACGGTTCTCAAAGTACACAACACCATGATCATTAGTGGAGAAACAACTAGCACCTCCGCTAGCAATGTTCTCTTTGATTTTAGATATACCCTTATCTCGCCTTTGGGCAGCGATGATTTGATCCGTAAGAGTAGGTTTTGCTACCAATGTGGAAAGAAAACCTTGAGGTACAATGTGAAGGTTAAGTTTCCGAAATTCCTCATGGAGAAGCGGTTGACTTTGTTGTAACATCAGGTTGTTACAATAAGATTTACGACTTAGCGCATCAGCCATGACGTTGGCTTTCCCTGGGGTATAGGTTATTCCTAAGTCGAAGTCTGTGATCAATTCAACCCAACGTCTCTGCCTGAGATTCAAATCCGGTTGGGTGAAAATATACTTCAGACTTTGGTGATCAGTGAATATTTCGCAACGATTACTGAGGAGGTAATGTCGCCAGGTCTTAAGTGCATAGACTACGGCTGCAAGTTCTAGATCATGAGTAGGATAATTCTCCTCATGTCGGTGCAATTGCCGTGAAGCGTAAGCAATTACGTGTCGATCTTGCATGAGAATGCAACCTAGTCCTTGTCGCGAGGCGTCGCAGTAGATAACGAAGTCCTTGGAGAAGTCTGGCGGTACCAGCACGGGAGCAGAGGTCAGGCGTCTTTTCAGTTCCTGAAAGCTGTGCTCACATTGTGGAGTCCATTCGAACTTCTTATCTTTCTTGAGGAGTTCGGTTAGAGGTTTAGCAACTTTGGAGAAGTTCTCGACAAAGCGACGGCAATAGCTCGCTAGGCCTAGAAAACTCCGAACTTGCTTGACCGATTCGGGTGGAGTCCAATTAAGGACGGCTTGAACTCGCTCAGGGTTAACAGCAATACCTTTACCAGATATTACATGACCTAGATAGGTCACTTCTGACAACCAGAATTCACATTTCGAAAATTTGGCATAAAGGCGATGCTCTCGAAGTTTCTTCAACACTAGCCTTAAATGTTCGGCATGTTCTTCCTCGTTCTTGGAGTAGATGAGTATATCATCGAGATAAACTACGACGAATTTATCCAAATACTCCATGAAGATTGAGTTCATTAACCGAGAAAAGGTGGCTGGAGCGTTGGTTAAACCGAAGGACATGACGGTGTACTCGTATTGGCCATAACGAGTAACAAAGGCCGTTTTAGGAATGTCCCCGTTTCTGATTTTGATTTGATGGTAGCCCAACCTCAAATCCATCTTGGAGAAGACTGAGGATCCAGCGAGCTGATCATACAGATCGTTGATCCTGGGAAGTGGATATTTGTTCTTGATTGTGACCAAATTGACAGGTCGGTAATCTACAACCATCCGGTCCGTACCATCCTTCTTCTTGACGAATAGGACGGGGCAAGCCCACGGAGATGAGCTAGGTCGGATGAAACCCTTTTTCAAGGACTCATCAAGTTGTTTCTTAAGCTCGGCTAGTTCTAGGGGTGCCATCTTATAGGGTCTTCTAGCAATCGGAACGGTTCTGGGGATGAGGTCGATTACGAACTCAACATCCCTGTCAGGTGGAACACCTGGCAATTCCTCTGGAAAGACATCCGGGAAGTCACGGACTACCGGAATGTCCTCAAGGTCTGGCAAAAGGCTGGCGTTAAGAGAATATAATTGTCGCTTGGCTATTCGGGTCAAGACATTGACTATCTTCCCCGAAGGATGGGTGAGTTGAACAGTCCTGGAGAAGCAATCAATTTTAGCTTGATGAGCTGACATCCAGTCCATACCCAAAATGACATTAATATCTGAAGATTTAAGGGCTATCAAAGATGCAAGGAAAACAAGTCTGTCGACTTGGATTTCATTTCCATGGCTTACTCTAGAGGTTTGCCATTTGGATCCCGGAGTTTGAATTACCATAGAGGTTGGCATATCACCGAATGCGACGTTATGCAAGCGAGCATAGTTTTCAGATATAAAAGAATGAGAGGCTCCTGTATCGAAAAGAACAGATGCCGGGTGGCAATTAACAAGAAGCGTACCGAGAACGACGTTGGGGTCCTCTTGAGCTTCTTCGGCAGAGATACAGTTGACATGGCCACGTGAAGCAGCGACCGGCTTGGCATGGAATATTTTTCCTGTCGGCTTGCCACGGCCAACAGCTTTAGCAGATTGATTGGGGTTGGTCTGGGGACACTCACGCATATAGTGACCAGATTCCCCACATTTGAAACAAGTCACGGAACTGGTACGTGGAGGAGCATTATTGGTTGGACCCCCATAGGGCTTGGTCGGTGCAGACTGTTGAACAGGGCGAGGCGCCTGGAAGGATGGCCTCGGTGTGAACCTGGGTGGCAGGGCGGTGTTGGGTACCCACACGCGGCGCTTTTAAGGACCAGCACCGGATGAGGAACCCATGTCACGTCCATGCTTGCGTGTTGCGTCATAGTCAGTCTGACCAGTTTCAGCACTGATGGCTTTGTTGACAAGTTTCGAAAAAGATGTGCACTCATGCAGACGGAGGTCGCGGTGAAGCTCAGGACTAAGGCCCTTACGGAACCTTGCTTGCTTCTTGGCGTCAGTAGACACTTCCTCAGTTGCATATCGGGCGAGATTACCAAACTCCCTGCTATAGACATCCACAGAAAGTCGGCCTTGGGTGAAATTGCAGAATTCCTCACGTTTACGGTCCATGAGACCCTCCGGAATGTGATGTTCACGGAAAGCCTCGCTGAACTCAGCCCAAGTAGTGACATGGCCCGCTGGGCGCATGGCTCCATAATTCTCCCACCATAGACTGGCGGGGCCTTCAAGATGATATGCAGCAAAGGTGACCTTGTCAGCCTCCGCTACCAGCGCGGAACGCAGTTTGTGAGAGATACTGCGAAGCCAGTCATCAGCGTCGAGAGGCTCGACGGAGTGGTGGAACGTGGGTGGATGCAATTTGATAAAATCACTGAGTGACACCACGTTAGCCCTCTGATGGTGTGTTGTATTCTGTTCAATACGCTCCAACAAACGGTTTGTCTCCCGCTTGTTTCTCTCAGCTTCCATCATAACCTCGGCTAGTGAAGGAGGATGAGGCAGATTTTCATTCCTTCCCTCACTGCCTTCGGCCTGCTCTTGGGAAGCAGGGTTAGCGCGCGTGTTGACCATCCTAGGTAACAAGACAATGATTTAGTCAGAACGATAAAATTCCGACATAGGACACAGAATGTAAGGAATAACTCGGAATGCAAGATGATCATCCGTATGACATGGTAGATACAGAAACTGCTTCTTTTATTCCATCGTCATACACACCATACAGGGTTTAGTACAAGACCAAACAAAGTACTACTACGGTGAAAAGAGGATTACATCTCATCGGAGGCATTCCAAGCTCCTATACATTATTTTTCTACATCTCCGGAAAGAGTACAAACTAGGTCATATCCCACGAGTCACGCAGGACGATAGACGACACGGCTAGTGCGAACTAGTGATACTACCCCTAACTCAGACCGATCCGTAGTAGTCCTCATAGAAGTCACCTCCATAGCCTGGAAGTTCAACATGATCATTCGGAAACAGACGGTCTCGCGGAGCTTGTGGACCATAGGGGCTAGGATGAGGCCTTGGACCAACAAACGGTGGCCTGCGGGGACCGCGAGGTGGGGTGATGCCTCCTACATCACGCCAAACCATCACGTCTGGCAGAGCAGATCTCACAGGATAGAGATCGCGCATATCTGAGAATCCAGCTTGCACTGCCGGTGCGAACCGAGTCAAAGTGGCCCAGTGGTCAGCACGGGTATTGAAGAGCTCTAACCTTAAGGCCCGATTTTCACGGTCCTTATCCTCGAGCATCTCAGCAGTGGTGCGAGTCCGTGAATCCTCCTGAGTGGAGTCAGCATAGATAGCCTGGAGATACCCTTGTGCTCCTGGAAGTGATCCTGGCATATACCGGAAGTCAGAGTCCCGGAATAGACCAGATCTGATTCGCATAATGGTCATCATAGAGTAGGCGGCGTCCTGCACAGCCATCTCAATAGTAACCCCGAGTCCATAGGAACAGTGAAGAGGCTCGGCGGATCCAGGATAAGATGGAAATATCCTGACAGTGCAGAGATACTGGCTTTGATTAAAGTCCCGGAATTGCTCTTCGACCGTGTACTCAGGATACCAGCGGTATCCAGCCTCAGTCATTACCCTGACCAACTTGGCAGTATGGCAGGGTACATCTAGGCATCGAGTCAGGCGAACCACTTGATTGAGGTCGCGAGTGGCCATCTGAAAGCACAATCATAATGCAAAGGCATTAGAATTTCTAGCAACATTTCGGCAGCATAACAGCTGTAAATGCTCAAAAAGGATTTTGAGACATTTGACAAAGGATTTCGTACACACTCAACATCACCATATCAAAGTTCTGAAACCATTCTGGCAACATAATGTGGTAGTAGAACTGAACTAGGCTTGTAACCACCAAACTTATAAGGTACTACTGATTAGTAACACGTGATCCTGATAGAGAGAATAGATCCTAATTCCTTAACCCCCGGTGGAAGAATGGACTGACTCAGATCAGAAAGTCATAAGGTATAAGGAGTAAAAAGAGCCTTACGTTCCAACCCACAAACAATTCCCCTACATATAGCTAAAGAATTTCTAGACTCAACATCGACCAGTTTGGCTTGGAGAACCTACAGGCAGTCCGGCTCTGATGCCAACGCTGTCAGGACCCCGACTCGATGTCACATCGATCTAGCTGGTAACACCTCATATCACTTTGCGGCCTCACGCACGGTATTCCCACGGGTGCCGTCTTACCTTTTCCCGGGACCGTTTGCGCCTTTTGGCTCACGTATATGATAGTGTCGCTAGCATCCATATGATAAGGAGCCCGGGCTGACATGACTAGTCGTAAACCCAAAGTGGCACAGACTTACATGGACAGGCATCCATGACCCAGCTTCGAACGTGTCGGTCATCAGCAAGTGGGTCCGGGCTGTAGCACTGGGCTATCAGGACTCCGGTAAACCGGGCTGTAGCGGGCTAACAGGACTCCGGTACTCAAAGCGTGACATTTCCCCGAAGGGACAGACACAGGAACGAAGAAGGACACATGCCGGCCAGCCTAAGTGTTCCAGAGCAGTAGCAAGCTACCATGGCTCAGCGGTAACACTAGGAGACATTTCCCGGTAAGAGAGGCTACTAAAGATAAACAACTAGATAGTCAGATCCCACACATACCAAGCATTTCAATCATACACACAATATGCTCGATATGTGCAAATACAACGAAGCATCACAACATGACTCTACGACACAAGTACTTTATTTAAGGCTCAGGGAGCCATACATAACATACACCAAGGTACGGGTCTAACGACCCAACATACAAGTCATACAGTCATACAAGCCAGCAGCGGAAGTACATTGTCTGAGTACAGACAACTAGTAAAATAAAAGAGGCTTGGAAAGCCTAGCTATACTACGTGGTCCTTCACAAGCTCAGGGTCACCACCTGGGCCTTTAGCCTACTCGTTGATGTCAACGTCTACATAAAACCCATCAGAAGGGGTTGCAGCGTCTTCTGTAAAAATGTAAATTATAGCAACATGAGTACAAAGGTACTCAGCAAGACTTACATCAGATCCTACATACATGCATAGTATCAAGAAGGGTTGGTGGAGTTATTGCAGCAAGCCAGCTTTGACTCTTGGCTAGACTATCCTACGATACTCCAACTTGAAATGGTTTTGCGCACACGAGTCCACTACTCACCACTTCAATACACTACCGAGGATCCACCTCCGTCTTCCTACGGAAGAGCCATCCTCGGCACTCACACTTATCTTGAGGCTTTTAGTAGTTTCCATTTACTTGTCTATGAACTGTATAGGCAACCAAGTAGTCCTTTA
>NC_057797.1:296526847-296527582 GCF_018294505.1 Triticum aestivum | reverse complement strand
GAGGTCGCCGGAGAGGAGGAGGGTAGTATGGTGGAGGAGAGAAGGGAAGATGGAGTGGAGGAGAGGAGGAGATGGAGTGGAGGAGAGGAGGAGATGGAGTGGAGGAGAGGTGGAGTGGAGGAGGTGCGCCCAGCCATATATACGACATAGTAATGGCGCACCGTGGGCAGGTGCGCCATTACTAACTTTTTTTATTTTTTGATTTATTTTGAATTTTGAAGGCGGGAAGATACTAATGGCGCACCATGGGCAGGTGCGCCATTAGTAACTTTATTTTTATTTTTTTGACTTATTTTGAATTTTGAAGGCGGGAAGATACTAATGGCGCACCATGGGCAGGTGCGCCATTAGTAACTTTTTTTATTTTTTTGACTTATTTTGAATTTTGAAGGCGGGAAGATACTAATGGCGCACCATGGGCAGGTGCGCCATTAGTAAGTTTGAATTTTTTGAATTTTTTTGCCTCTCCAGATCTTAAAAGCCCCGTATTTTTTTTCTATTAGGTTTTTGAGGATTTTGAAAATGTTTAACGGGGTTCCCCATTAAATTCGGATGTAACTTTTCGAGTAGATGATTTTTCATATAAAAAACTTTTTCATCCGAGTTTGTACGCAAAAGTTATGCCCATTTTTACAAATTCTCGAGAGATTTTGCAAAAGAGTCGAAAATTCATGTTTGTAAACTTTGCTAACAACTAGACCACATATCACATGGGAATCTTATTTTCTTTTATTT
>NC_057797.1:296525110-296526596 GCF_018294505.1 Triticum aestivum | reverse complement strand
TGGCATGGTGCGCCATTACTAGTTCAACTAGTAATGGCGCACCACTCCCAGGGTGCGCCATTAGTAGTTTTGAAAAAAAAATTATGTCGGCGAACATATCTCAAGTATTCCAGAATTGCAACGATAAAATTATGATGACAACACCTCAGAGCTCAACTCCCCGGGACACTTCCACTAAACCCCTGACAGGAGGCACCAAGTCAATGTTCTCATCATAAGCCATCAGAACGATTCCAAGATACTCGCGTGATCCTAAAAAAAATTTAGTGAAATTTGAGAAGAGAAGAGTCAAAACTCTATGTCAGGATGCCTTACCAGAGCGATGAGGAGACTGGGAAGTAAAAAGAATTCCTAAGCTCTCCGATATATAGTTCCTAAATGACTCAAAACATTTTTTTTCTAGACACAACTCGGCTGCTAGAACGATCAAGCAATGGGGCTCCTAAGGTCGGGGAAGGCTCTGATTACCAACTTGTAATGCCCTCAATGCGGCTATAGCTCCCACGTGTCGACACACGACTTAGAGACATAACCGCATTGAAAGCAATGTCGCAAGTCAGGCAATCATTACAACATCCCATGTAATATATAATAAAAGGGGGAAATACATAGTTGGCTTACACTCGCCACGTCACATCAAAGTACATAAATAACATCCATCATACAAACATGCGACAAGGCCCTGAATCGAACCCCAACTAGGCACCACTATTGATCATCGGGAAAGGAAACATAATAACGCTGAGAGTCCTCGTCGAACTCCCACTTGAGCTCGTACTTGTCACCTGGAGCGAAATCACCTAGACCTGCATCTGGAATTATAGTATCTGTGAGCCACGGTGACTCAACAATCTCGCACCCTCGCGATCAAGACTATTTAAGCTTATAGGAAGGATAAGGCAAATATATGTGGAGCTGTAGCAAGCGACTAGCATATATGGTGGCTATCTTATACGCAAAAGAGAGCGAGAAGAGGAGGCAAAGCGCGAGCGAGAATCTAGAAGAACAACGTGCGCAAGCATAACTCCAACACCGTGTCCACTTCCCGGACTACGCCGGAAAGGGGCCATCATGGTAACACACACGGTTGATTTATTTTAATTAAGTTTAATTCAAGTTATCTACAACCGGACATTAACAAATTCCCATCTGCCCATAACCATGGGCACGGCTTTCGAAAGTTCAATCCCTGCAAGGGAGTCCCAACTTAGCCCATGACAAGCTCTCACGGTCAACGAAGGAATAGACCTCCTCCCAAGACGTTCCGATCAGACTCGGTATCTCGGTAACTCAAGACACTTCGACAGGTTAAAACAAGTCCAGCAACACCGCCCGAATGTGCCGACAAATCCCGATAGGAGCTGCACATATCTCGTTCTCAGGGCACACTCAGATAGGTCAAGCTACGAGTAAAACCAACCCTCAAGTTTCCCCGAGGTGGCCCTGCAGGCTGCCCGGTTCGGACCAACACTCAGAGGGAGCACTG
>NC_057797.1:296522531-296524917 GCF_018294505.1 Triticum aestivum | reverse complement strand
TTGGGCTCCGGTAATCCAAGGGAAAAAAAGAGGATAGGTGGCGAATGGAAAAACCAAGGTTGGGCATTGCTGGAAAAGCTTTAATCAAGGCGAACTATCGAGGGGTTCCCATTATAACCCAACCGCGTAAGGAACGCAAAATCCGGGAACATAACACCGATATGACGGAAACTAGGGCGGCAAGAGTGGAACAAAACACTAGGCGAGAGGTCGAGCCTTCCACCCTTCACCAAGTATATAGATGCATTAAGATAATCATGACAATATAATGATATCCCAACAAGTAGATGAAAGATGTTCCAACAAGGAACGGCCTCCAATCTTCACCTGCAACTAGCAACGCTATAAGAGGGGCTGAGCAAAGCGGTAACATAGCCAATCAACGGTTTGCTAGGACAAGGTGGGTTAGAGGTTTGACATGGCAATTGGGAGGCTGACAAGCAAAAGGTAGGCATCGTAGCATTGGCATAGCAAAAGAGCGAGCAAACTAGCATAGCAAAGATAGTAGTGATTTCGAGGGTATGATCATCTTGCCTGCACATTTGTCAGAATTGACTGGATCCTCAAAAGCACACTCAACGGGCTCCTCGGTAGCGAACTTGTCTCCCGGCTCTACCCAAACAAGACAAACAAGCAACAAGGATACAATCAACCACGTGCAAAAACAAGCAATATGACGAAATGATGATATGCTATGCGGGATGCGATGCGGGATGCAAAATGCAAGATATGACAGGAAATGCATGAACCTGGCCTCAACTTGGAATTCCAAGGGTGCCACTGGAAATATGAGATGAAATCGCTTGAAAACGATATAAAGAACGCCGGAATCGGAGTTACGGTTTGGAAATGGCAAGCGATTCAAAATTGACATCGGTCTGCAATTTACAGCAAGTAGGCACCTAAATGCAATGAGATGAACATGCTACAGCCACCAAACATGACAACAAAATACATGGCAGGGATGCACACAAGATGCTTATCAAAATACTAGCACTGAGCCTCGGCCAATTCATCCATTAAGAGGTTCAAACAAGCATGGCAAAAACGCAAATGCAAAACAGATTCCAGACTTCGTGAAATTAACACTTGTCTAAAATTTCAGATCACGAAGCCCTCTTCGGAGGAGCAAAACAACATGATACATGACCTGATTAAGACAAGTAAGAACATGGCATGGAGCTACTCAACAAGCTTAACAAAATACCCAAAGTTACCTGAGGCCAAAAGGGTTCACAAAGTACACTAACGGGCACACGAACATAGCTAAAACACAATCAGTTTTTAGACTTAGTGAAAACTGGGACATGCTGAAATATAACTCACGAAGGCATGTAAACGAGCTCGATGCACTCACTACGGTGCAAGTCATGGCAAGGCAAGCATACATCCATTAAGAAGGCACAAAATACAAGCTAGACATGGCAAGAACAATGGCATAGCATGCATGGATCAACTACAACAACATCGGCAAAATCGCAAACGAGTTGACGATCTGCCCAGATTCACCACGAAGCAAAAGTAGAGCTCTATTGACTCAAGCTAGGGTGCTCCATAATTTCAAACAAAGACATGGATCACTAGGAAACATGATTAACAGAACTCCTTTACTGATCATCCCCAAAAGAGGCACGGATCACTAGGAAACAAGCTGAACATATGGCATCATGAGCTAAATAATCCCAGACTTAGTGAAAACAACTCTCTGAAAACAGATTTCCCGGGTGCCTCACTTTGCAAGCTTGCACAAGTCACCACACACATCCAAAAAATGCATGGTTTGCACCTCTGGAAAGAAGACAAAATGCTTAACAAAATATATGAAGGACTCACAGGAATAGCATGCACACGATAATCATGGCAAAAATGACAAAAGTCTAAGATGGACTAGCAGATCTGACAATTAACTCACGAAGGCCCCTTCTAACAGCATTTTGGGAATCAAGATGAGCTCAAATGAAAATGATGCAATGGAATGAAATGATGTACACGTCGAGGCAAACATTTTGATATGCTATATGCCCAAATCGGAGCTACGGATGCAAAGTTACGGCAGGTCAAAGTTTGCATAAAAATTTAGGGTTAGGGACGAAAAAGTCAACCGATCCTCTCAGATCCAGATCTGAGAGCACTGTTCACGCACGGATTCCGAGGTCGCCGGAGTCGAGGTCGTGCTCGCTGGAGCTCTTGCCGGAGCTCGTCATTGCCGGGGAAGGAGAGGAAGAAGCCCGGGGAAGGAGAGGAGGAGGCCGGCCTTGGCGCGGCTCCCGAGGATGGCGGCGGTGGCGCGGGGCCAGCTCAAGCGGTGGCCGGGGCAGCGGTCGCCGGCCTGCGTCGGGGCGCGGGCTCCGGCGTGGAGGCACGGTGGCGCGGGCAGCGGAGGACG
>NC_057797.1:296512691-296522111 GCF_018294505.1 Triticum aestivum | reverse complement strand
CGAGCTGGGAGCCGGGCGCGGCGAACGCGGTGCTGACATGTGGCGGTGGCGAGGCTGGCGGACGTTGCCCGGTCCGCGCCGGACACGTCCGTCGGTGCGGGGTGGTTTTAGGGTTTTGGGGAGAGGGAGAGATCCGAATTCAGGGGGTGTCTATTTATACGCACAAGTGGAGCTAGGAGAGTCCAAATGAGGTGAGGTTTTTGGCCACGCGATCGTGATCGAACGCTCTAGGACATGGAGCAGAGTTTGGTGGGTTTTGGGCCAAAATGGAGGGGTGTTGGGCTGCAACACACACGAGGCCTTTTCGGTCCCTCGGTTAACCGTTGGAGTACCAAACGAAGTCCAAATGATACGAAGCTTGACAGGCGCTCTACCGGTAGTAAACCAAGGCCGCTTGGCAAGTCTCGGTCCAATCCGGAAATGTTTAATCCCCACACACAAAAGAAAGCTAAAAATGACCACCGGGGAAGAACGAAGCGCCGTAATGCAAAACGGACAACGGGGAAAAAGCTCGAATGCATGAGACGAACATGTATGCAAATGCAATGCACATGATGACATGATATGAGATGCATGACAACGAAAACAACACACGGAGACAAAGACCCGAACCCGAGAAATAAATATAACTTAACGCCGGAAACGGCAAGAGTTGGAGTACAAATTGGGAAAGTTACATCCGGGGTGTTACAACACTTCACCACTACGAAAAGATCTCGTCCCGAGATCTAGGACTGAAAGAACTCCGGGTACTCAAAACGGAGGTGATCCTCACGTTCCCAGGTAGCTTCACGGTCGGAATGGTGTGACCACTTGACTTTGAGAAATTTGATTGACTTGTTGCGAGTCTTGCGTTCAGTCTCTTCAAGAATAGCAACTGGGTGCTCACGATAGGAGAGATCTTCTTGGAGCTCAATGTCCTCGAAGTTGACTGTGCGGTCAGGAGTCTTGAAGCACTTTCGAAGCTGAGAGACATGGAATACTTCATGAACATTTGCAAAGTTTGAAGGAAGCTCGAGTTGATAGGCGAGGTCGCCTCTCTTGCTGACAATATTGAAAGGTCCCACGCATCGAGGGGCAAGCTTCCCTTTGATACCGAAGCGACGAGTACCTTTCATAGGAGAGACACGGAGGTAAACATGATCTCCGATCTCAAAAGCCAAATCACGGTGCTTACTATCATAGTAGCTCTTCTGACGGGATTGGGCTGCTTTGAGGTTATCACGAATGACTTTGCACATTTCTTCTGCTTCTGTGATTAAGTCATTACCCAGCAGCTGACGTTCACCGGTTTCAGACCAGTTGAGAGGGGTACGACACTTCCTGCCATACAGAATTTCAAAAGGGGTCTTGCCCGAACTTGCTTGAAAACTGTTATTGTAGGAGAATTCAGCATAAGGAAGACAATCCTCCCACTTCATGCCGAAGGAGATCACACAAGCCCTGAGCATATCTTCAAGAATCTGGTTGACACGCTCGACTTGACCGCTTGTTTGAGGATGGAAAGCAGTGCTGAAGCGGATGTTGGTACCCATGGCCTTCTAAAAAGAATCCCAAAACTTGGAGGTAAAGATGCTGCCACGGTCTGAAGATATCACTTGAGGAATACCGTGCAGAGAGACAATACGAGAGGTATAGAGTTCCGCCAATTGAGCTGCAGTGATCGACTCTTTGATAGGCAGAAAATGAGCCACTTTGGTGAGTTTGTCGATGACAACGAATATAGCATCATTGCCACGCTTGGACTTTGGAAACCCAGTCACGAAGTCCATTTCAATGTGGTCAAACTTCCATTCTGGAATGGCAAGAGGTTGGAGGAGACCAGCTGGCCTTTCATGTTCTGCCTTCACTCTTCTGCAGACATCACATTCATTCACGAATTGAGCGATCTCGCGCTTCATTCGAGTCCACCAATAAGCTTGCTTGAGGTCCTGATACATCTTCGTGCTCCCAGGGTGGATGAAGAGGAGAGAATTGTGAGCCTCGTTCATGATCACTTTACGAAGTTCACCTTTGGGTACAACAATACGATCCTCGAAGAAGAGAGTGTCCTTGTCATCAAGGCGGTAGCACTTGTACTTGGACTGACTCTTGGCAATCCCAATCTTCACCTTTTTCACCATAGCATCAAGAAGCTGGGCTTGGCGAATCTGGTCTTCTAAGGTAGGAGAGACTTGAAGGTTGGCGAGGAAACCTTGGGGAACAACTTGCAGATTAAGTTTGCAGAAAGCTTCACAAAGCTCGGGTTGATAAGGCTTAAGAATCAGACTGTTGCAGTAGGCCTTTCTGCTCAAAGTGTCAGCAATCGCATTGGCATTGCCTGGAGTATACTCAATACTCGGATTATACTCTTGAATCATTTCGACCCAACGAGTTTGCCTGAGGTTGAGATTAGGCTGAGTGAAGATGTACTTGAGACTCTTGTGATCAGTGAAAATGTCCACTTTTCTTCCTAATAGAAGATGTCTCCAAGTCAAAAGAGCATGCACAACTGCCGCCAACTCGAGATCATGAGTGGGGTAGTTTTTCTCATTAGGATTCAACTGGCGAGATGTATAAGCAACAACTTTCTTCTCTTGCATCAAAACTGCGCCAAGACCTTGGAGAGAGGCATCACAAAAGACCTCGTACGGCTTGGATTCATCAGGCGGAGTCAGAACTGGAGCAGTGATCAACTTCTCTTTCAAAGTGTTGAAAGCAATATCACACTTCGGAGACCAAACGTACTTGACGTGCTTCTGGAGAAGATTAGAGAGAGGCTTCGCGATCTTGGAAAAGTTTTCAACGAATCTTCGGCAATAGCTTGCGAGACCGAGAAAACTGCGGAGTTGCTTCACATTCTGAGGAGGTTCCCAATTCATAATTATAGACACCTTCTCAGGATTCACGGAAATGCCCTTGGCAGAGATGATATGACCAAGATAAAGAACCTAATCGAGCCAAAATTCACACTTGGAGAACTTGGCATAGAACTGATGTTCCCTGAGCTTATCAAGAACCAAACGCAAGTGCTTGGCATGATCTTCCTTGTTCTTGGAGAAAACCAGAATGTCGTCGAGATAGACCAAAACGAAGTCATTGGTGTAGGCGTTGAAGATGAAGTTCATCATGCGAGAGAACGTCGGAGGAGCGTTGGCGAGACCAAAAGACATGACAGTGTATTCATATTAACCAAAGCTTGTTCTGAATGTTGTCTTGGGAATATCTTCTTCACGAATGCGAATCTGGTGATAACCCATACGGAGATCAAGCTTGGAGAATACTTGGGCACCTTTGAGTTGTTCGAACAGCTCATTGATGTTGGGAAGTGGGTATTTGTTCTTGATGGTCTTCTTGTTCACTGGACGGTAATCAACACAAAGTCGGTCCGTTCCATCCTTCTTCTTCAGAAAAAGAACACCACAACCCCACGGAGAAGAACTAGGCCGGATGAGACCCATTCTTTCTTGCTCATCGAGTTGCTTCTTCAGCTCCTTCAACTCTTCTGGTCTGAGCTTGTAAGGACGTTTGCACACAGGTTCCGTGCCAGGCTCAAGATCAATAAGGAATTCAACTGGCCGGAGCGGAGGCATTCCTGGGAGCTCTTCTGGAAAGACATCTTGATATTTGCAAACGACTGGAATTTGAGAGATGGCATCCAATTCACCCTTCTCATTGAGAGAAAACAGACGAATGGTATTATCCCGAGTGGCAAAGACAATTACATCCTTAGACGAATGAGTCAATTGAATATGCCTGGCAGCACAATCAAGCTGAGCCTTGTGCTTAGAAAGCCAATCCATCCCGAGAATAAGATCAATATCCGAGTTACCAAGA
Organism: Triticum aestivum; assembly: GCF_018294505.1. Taxonomy (NCBI): domain Eukaryota; kingdom Viridiplantae; phylum Streptophyta; class Magnoliopsida; order Poales; family Poaceae; genus Triticum; species Triticum aestivum. Next base: position 296,518,295 of record NC_057797.1, on the reverse strand, counting down.
ACCATTGGGGAAGAAAGGAACTTGTAGTCGCCCAACGTGATAGTAACATCTGGCACCTCCAGACTAGCACTCAAACGTTTGCCAGGAGAAACGATATCCATTTGTTTACCCAACTGAGAAGAAACGAACTCATGCTTGGTAAAAAATGGCTTTGACATGAAACAATGCGATGCACCCGTGTCAAAAAGACTCTTGCAGGAATATCATTAACAGGAAGGTTACCCATGATCACATCTGACGAGTCCTCTGCCTGAGCTGCATTCATCAAATTGACCTTGGCATGCTTGGGGTTATGCTTGACCACAGCTGTACTTGCCGATCTAACAGGAGGAGGAGGAGGAAGACGCCTCTGGTTGAAACACTTGTTGGCATAGTGACCCTTCTGTTGGCACTTGTTGCACGTGACCTCAGAAAGCGGACGGTGATACGGAGCACTCGATCTTGGAGCTTGAGACGAAGTCTTGTTCTGAAAGCCAAGGTTGGGTGGGTGGGAAGAACCACTGCCACCTTTTCTCTTCTGCTGAAACGGCTGACGAAACAGAGGAGGAGGAAGCCAAAACTTCTGCTGCTTGGCCACTTGAGTAGAGGAAGAAGGAGTAACATCTCTGACTCGCTTCCTGGAAGCATCACACCTCAACTGAGCAGCCTCTTGCTTCAGTGCCATGTTGTAGAACTCATCGTACCTCAAGGGCTCAAAGAGAACAAGAGCAAGCTGAATATCTTCTCTGAGACCACCCCTGAACTGGTATATCATGCTCTTCTCATCAGGCACGTCCAGCTTGGCAAAGCGGGCAAGCTTCTGGAACAACTTGTTGTAGTCATAGACAGACAAAGAGCCTTGCTTCAGATTGCGGAATTCCTCACGCTTGCTTTCAACCACGCTCTGCGGAATATGATGAGCTCGGAAATCTCGACGGAAATCATCCCAAGTGATAACACGTCCACCTCTGGAGTCCTTGTACTGCTGGAACCATTCTGCAGCTTGATCTTTGAGTTGGAAGGAAGTGAACTTGACAAAGTCCTCAGGCCTGACGTTACTGCACTCGAAATGCTTACACAGATCCACAAGCCAATCGTCAGCATCAGTTGCGTCAACACAATTGCTGAAAGTCTTTGGCCCGTTAGCAAGGAACTGGTTGAGTGTAGCAAAGTGACTTTGATTGCTACCTTGATTCCCTTGACTGCCTTGATTGCGCTCTTGAAGAATTTGCATGATCAGCTGTGTGTTTGCATTGGTTGCGGCCATCACAGCTTGTCATGCCTCTGGAGGAGGTGGAGGCGGTGGCGGATCAGGGTTCGGAGTCGTGCGTGTTGGAGGAGCCATCCTGAAGAGGTTGACCACCATTAGCACATGGATAGATAAATATTGAAGCTGAATCCAACGGAATGAAAATTGCAACATATAGTCTTCACATCTGAACAAAATGAACGAATGCATTCCTCTTGAAATGGTCACATATCCATAAATTGAGAAGCCATGTAGAATTAAGGTAGAGAAATAAATCAACAAGGTATGGATCAAGAACGAATAATCGGTAAGAAATCCCAATCTCAAACCAATATCCGTGGAAGAAGAACTAGAGCTACTAGAATTCCCACCTATGAAACTCCCGAACCTTTCCGGTTATGCACTCAGGTGTTGGGGATACAGGGGAAGCATAATATCTCACCCAAACTAACAAATCCTACATCCAGCTGTATCCATCCTTCAACACATAACCGAGAAAACTTCGGAAACCATCTACCTCAACCTTCGAAAAGCATCCATTATACAAGTTATGGCGATACTCCCAAACTCCCGCCCCAGTACTGGGTGGCGTCGAGGTTATCTCACCAACGAACTGCATAAAAGAGATTTTTGATGTCGGCGAACATATCTCAAGTATTCCAGAATTGCAACGATAAAATTATGATGACAACACCTTAGAGCTCAACTCCCCGGGACACTTCCACTAAACCCCTGACAGGAGGCACTAAGTCAATGTTCTCATCATAAGCCATCGGAACGATTCTAAGATACTCGCGTGATCCTAAAAAAAATTTAGTGAAATTTGAGAAGAGAAGAGTCAAAACTCTATGTCAGGATGCCTTACCAGAGCGATGAGGAGACTGGGAAGTAAAAAGAATTCCTAAGCTCTCCGATATATAGTTCCTAAATGACTCAAAACATTTTTTTTCTAGACACAACTCGGCTGCTAGAACGATCAAGCAATGGGGCTCCTAAGGTCGGGGAAGGCTCTGATTACCAACTTGTAATGCCCTCGATGCGGCTATAGCTCCCACGTGTCGAGGCACGACTTAGAGACATAACCGCATTGAAAGCAATGTCACAAGTCAGGCAATCATTACAACATCCCATGTAATATATAATAAAAGGGGGAAATACATAGTTGGCTTACACTCGCCACGTCACATCAAAGTACATAAATAACATCCATCATACAAACACTCATGGCCCGACTACGGCACCAAAATTTAAGAAAACCCAACATGCGACAAGGCCCTGAATCGAACCCCAACTAGGCACCACTACTGATCATCGGGAAAGGAAACATAATAACGCTGAGAGTCCTCGTCGAACTCCCACTTGAGCTCGTACTCGTCACCTGGAGCGAAATCACCTGGACCTGCATCTGGAATTATAGTATCTGTCAGCCACGGGGACTCAGCAATCTCGCACCCTCGCGATCAAGACTATTTAAGCTTATAGGAAGGATAAGGCAAATATATGTGGAGCTGCAGCAAGCGACTAGCATATACGGTGGCTATCTTATACGCAAAAGAGAGCGAGAAGAGGAGGCAAAGCGCGAGCGAGAATCTAGAAGAACAACCTGCGCAAGCATAACTCCAACACCGTGTCCACTTCCCGGACTCCGCCGGAAAGGGGCCATCACGGTAACACACACGGTTGATTTATTTTAATTAAGTTTAATTCAAGTTATCTACAACCGGGCATTAACAAATTCCCATATGCCCATAACCGCGGGCACGGCTTTCAAAAGTTCAATCCCTGCAGGGGAGTGCCAACTTAGCCCATGACAAGCTCTCACGGTCAATGAAGGAATAGACCTCCTCCCAAGACGTTCCGATCAGACTCGGTATCTCGGTAACTCAAGACACTTCGACAGGTTAAAACAAGTCCAGCAACACCGCCCGAATGTGCCGACAAATCCCGATAGGAGCTGCACATATCTCGTTCTCAGGGCACACTCAGATAGGTCAAGCTACGAGTAAAACCAACCCTCAAGTTTCCCTGAGCTGGCCCCGCAGGCTGCCCGGTTCGGATCAACACTCAGAGGGAGCACTAGCCCAGGGGGGGGGGGGTTAAAACAAGATGACCCTTGGGCTCCAGTAACCCAAGGGAAAAAAGAGGATAGGTGGCGAATGGTAAAACCAAGGTTGGGCATTGCTGGAAAAGCTTTAATCAAGGCGAACTATCAAGGGGTTCCCATTATAACCCAACCGCGTAAGGAACGCAAAATCCGGGAACATAACACCGATATGACGGAAACTAGGGCGGCAGGAGTGGAACAAAACACTAGGCGAGAGGCCGAGCTTTCCACCCTTCACCAAGTATATAGATGCATTAAGATAATCATGACAATATAATGATATCCCAACAAGTAGATGAAAGATGTTCCAACAAGGAACGGCCTCCAATCTTCACCTGCAACTAGCAACGCTATAAGAGGGGCTGAGCAAAGCGGTAACATAGCCAATCAACGGTTTGCTAGGACAAGGTGGGTTAGAGGTTTGACATGGCAATTGGGAGGCTGACAAGCAAAAGGTAGGCATCGTAGCATTGGCATAGCAAAAGAGCGAGCAAACTAGCATAGCAAAGATAGTAGTGATTTCGAGGGTATGATCATCTTGCCTGCACAGTTGTCAGATTTGACTGGATCCTCAAAAGCACACTCAACGGGCTCCTCGGTAGCGAACTCGTCTCCTGGCTCTACCCAAACAAGACAAACAAGCAACAAGGATACAATCAACCACGTGCAAGAACAAGCAATATAACGAAATGATGATATGCTATGCGGGATGCGATGCGGGATGCAAAATGCAAGATATGACAGGAAATGCATGAACCTGGCCTCAACTTGGAATTCCAATGGTGCCACTGGAAAGATGAGATGAAATCGCTTGAAAACGATATAAAGAACGCTGGAATCGGACTTACGGTTTGGAAATGGCAAGCGATTCAAAATTGACACCGGTCTGCAATTTACAGCAAGTAGGCACCTAAATGCAATGAGATGAACATGCTACAACCACCAAAGATGACAACAAAATACATGGCAGGGATGCACACAAGATGCTTAACGAAATACTAGCACTGAGCCTCGGCCAATTCATCCATTAAGAGGTTCAAACAAGCATGGCAAAAAAGCAAATGCAAAACAGATTCCAGACTTCGTGAAATTAACACTTGTCTGAAATTTCAAATCACGAAGCCCTCTTCGGAGGAGCAAAACAACATGATACATGACCTTTTTAAGACAAGAACATGGCATGGAGCTACTCAACAAGCTTAACAAAATACCCAAAGTTACCTGAGGCCAAAAGGGTTCACAAAATACACTAACGGGCACACGAACATAGCTAAAACACAATCAGTTTTCAGACTTAGTGAAAACTGGGACATGCTGAAATATAACTCACGAAGGCATGTAAATGAGCTCGATGCACTCACTACGGTGCAAGTCATGGCAAGGCAAGCACAAAATACAAGCTAGACATGGCAAGAACAATGGCATAGCATGCACGGATCAACTACAACAACATCGGCAAAATCGCAAACGAGTTGACGATCTGCCCAGATTCACCACGAAGCAAAAGTAGAGCTCGATTGACTCAAGCTAGGGTGCTCCATAATTGCAAACAAAGACATGGATCACTAGGAAACATGATTAACAGAACTCCTTTACTGATCATCCCCAAAAGAGGCACGGATCACTAGGAAACAAGCTGAACATATGGCATCATGAGCTAAATAATCCCAGACTTAGTGAAAACAACTAAGTCTCTGAAAACAGATTTCCCGGGTGCCTCACTTTGCAAGCTTGCACAAGTCACCACACACATCCTAAAAATGCATGGGTTGCACCTCTGGAAAGACGACAAAATGCTTAACAAAACATATGAAGGACTCACAGGCATAGTATGCACACAATAATCATGGCAAAAATGACAAAAGTCTAAGATGGACTAGCAGATCTGACAACTAACTCACGAAGGCCCCTTCTAACAGCATTTTGGGTATCAAGATGAGCTCAAATGAAAATGATGCAATGGAATGAAATGATGTACTCGTTGAAGCGAACATTTTGATATGCTATATGCCCAAATCGGAGTGACGGATACAAAGTTACGGCAGGTCAAAGTTTGCATAAAAATTTAGGGTTAGGGACGAAAAAGTCAACCGATCCTCTCAAATCCAGATCTGAGAGCACTGTTCATGCACGGATTCCGAGGTCACCAGAGTCAAGGTTGTGCTCGCCGGAGCTCTTGCCGGAGCTCGTCGTTGCCGGGGAAGGAGAGGAAGAAGCCGGGGGAAGGAGAGGAGGAAGCCGGCCTTGGCGCGGCTCCCGAGGATGGCGGCGG
>NC_057797.1:296470228-296512486 GCF_018294505.1 Triticum aestivum | reverse complement strand
CGCGGTGGCGCGGGTAGCAGAGGACGGCGGCGCGGGGAGGCCCGCGGTGGCGGCGGAGATGGGCTCACGGGGGCCCCTCCTGGGCCTCCCGGGCCGGCGGCGGCGGCGAGCTGGGAGCCGGGCGCGGCGAATGCGGCGCTGACACGTGGCGGTGGCGGGGCTGGGCGGACGTTGTCCGGTCCGCGCCGGACACGTCCGTCGGTGCGGGGTGGTTTTAGGGTTTCGGGGAGAGGGAGAGATCTGAATTCGGGGGGTGTCTATTTATAGGCACAAGTGGAGCTAGGAGAGTCCAAATGAGGTGCGGTTTTCGGCCACGCGATTGTGATCGAACGCTCTAGGACATGGAGCAGAGTTTGGTGGGTTTTGGGCCAAAATAGAGGGGTGTTGGGCTGCAACACACACGAGGCCTTTTCGGTCCCTCGGTTAACCATTGGAGTACCAAACGAAGTCCAAATGATACGAAACTTGACAGGCGGTCTACCGGTAGTAAACCAAGGCCGCTTGGCAAGTCTCGGTCCAATCCGGAAATGTTTAATCCCCACACATGAAAGAAAGCTAGAAATGACCACCGGAGAAGAACGAAGCGCCGGAATGCAAAACGGACAACGGGGAAAAAGCTCGAATGCATGAGACGAACATGTATGCAAATGCAATGCACATGATGACATGATATGAGATGCATGACAATGAAAACAACACACGGAGACAAAGACCCGAACCCGAGAAATAAATATAACTTAAAGCCGGAAACGGCAAGAGTTGGAGTACATATTGGGAAAGTTACATCCGGGGTGTTACACCACATGTCTGGTGCGCCATTAGTGTCAATTCCATCTATAGCCCTTTTCCTAGTAGTGTACTTAGAAAAAATGCAACGACTTCTATCCCAAGTATGCTCTATGCAAGGTGTTTCTATGATATGATCCAAGATGATCTAGTATGACAATCTTAATGTTGTATGATGCTATGGTTCTTGCTGAAAAGCTCTTTGCTTAAAAGCTTGGTTGGCTCTTTGATGTTTGAGCTCTTTTCTCATGCAATGCTTGACGAACCAAGATAACAATTGTGTATGCGATGACAACTTTGTGACACAAGATATGATACCAAGATATGAAACAATGATGTATGTATGCGATGGGAAGTATGATCACTAATGTGCACAAGTCTCATTGCCGACAATACTCAAAGGCTAGTCTCGATGGGTAAGCAACGCAAAGGAGTAAGGCTATGATGGCTATCAATGTAATGGCAAGAGTGATATGTCCAATACCAAGACAAGGTTACCGGTCTTGCTTCTGGTATGGTGTCAAAATGGTGGACTGAATACCAATATGTAGTCGAGGTGGTTGTTGTTGATGACGCGTCCGTGGCGAAGATGAGCGGTGGTGATTTTGATGTCGAACCGTACCTAGATAGACGAAACACAAAAGGATACGGAACCACAACTTAAATTCTCAAAGCTTGAAGTGGCAAGACGTGTCGGAGAGTGAAACAGTCCAAATGGTGGTGGTATGCGGAACTGGTGATGGTGTATTGGTGATCGGAGTGCGTATGCGGAAATGTGGGGCGGTGGTGGTGACTACATTGAAAAAATTCAGTTTCGTCAGGGTGGGTCGGACGTCCGGGCTGGTCTAGTCGTCCGGTCGTTGGACGTCTGGTGGCTGGGTGAAAATCGGGCACGGGATGAACTTCACATGTTCGTGATGGGGATGACGAAAATGGTCAAATCCGGAGGATTTTGTGGATGGAAAGGGTGGGGAAAGGGGGGTAAGCTAGATCCACTCAAAACAAAGCAAATCCACGGATCCAAACCAACAAAATCTCCACACACTAACAAATCACACAAAAAAAATTGGGGCTATTTTATGGGGAATTTTCGAATTAGGACAAAAAACAACAAAAACTAGGCTAGAAACACAATGGGGAGGCTCCGAAATCGTGATCAACTTGGCTCTAGATACCAAGATGATGTAGGGTAGGAACTCTAGGGGCCGATCTTTCACGAAAGGACCGGATCCCGCGAAGAACACGAAGAACACGAGGAGGGAAACAAGGGGAAAATCACAAGGGGAACACAAGAGAACACTCAAACCAACATGAATAAGTCACACATGTGCTAGAACCTCGGATACATAGAACGATACACGGTCTACGGACAACTACGGACGATACAAGGGTAGCCGATCTTCTCCGTGAGGAGGTCTTGATGTTCTTCCCTAAAAGGGGTCTAATCTGCTTGGGGGATCTTATCCGAGGAGGCTCGAATCTCCGAGGAGAAGGTAACCAAGTGGATGAGCAAAGCTCTCACACGAAATATGAGCTAATCCTTTGCTGACCCTAGAAAGGAGGTGGGAGAGGTATATTTATAGTCTAAGTGCAAATGGGGGCGAAATTAGGGGTACATGGGCTTCGGGCCCGAATCTGGACGCAGCCAGGTACCGGACGTCCGCTGGTGGCCGGTCGTCCGGTGTCTTAGGAGCGGCCGGTCGTCCGGTGTCCTCCGGACGTCCGCTGGTTCTGCTCTGTGATGGGTGTGCTGGACGTCCGGAAACGTCTGACTTCCCCTGATGTGGGCTCGGATGCTGTCGCGCCGATCGTCGGATCGGGGCCGGACGTCCGCTCTTTTGCCTTGGGTCTAGGGGCACCGGTTGTCCGGTCTGGACAGGACGTCCGCTCGTTTGGCTCGGATGCAGGTGCGTCGGACGTCCTGTCTGGACCGAACGTCCGCTGATGCTTCAGGCTTCGGACGTCTGTTCCCGACCGATCGTACGGTGGCTGGGACTTTTCCTGTAGCTCCTCTTCTTCGTCTCCGTCTTCACGTCCATCTTCCTCTTCTTCTTGTCCTTGCTCCTTAGCTTCTCCATGATACCTGAGCATGCACAATGTGTCCATATGAGGTGGTAGCGATGTCTCGTGTGCATCGAAGAGGAATTTTGAGAGGAGAGATGTCACCTCGGTTTCAAGAGATCTTGCATGTGCTCGTGTCATGGGTCCAAGAGGTGTCGTAGGACCCATGGACTTGGGATGCTCCACATCAGAAATGATCATGAACTTTACAAGATGAGAGGATACTTGATGAAATCAACAACACACTGCCTCCGGAACTATTGAAAGAACGACACAAGGGGTAAGAAAGATTTCAGATAGCACTCTAGTTGAGAAGGTAGGCAAAAATTGACAGAATAGGAAGAACTTGAAAAGTGGGCACGACACTCTGGTTGGAAATGGATAAAGCACGAAAAGAACACGATCCTCAAAATTCGAGAAATGAGTGAAGAGAGCAACATCACAATGCCTCCAGAAGAAAAAATAAAATATAGATAATTGGAATGAGAGAATGGAGAAGAAAATGCCAACTTTTGCCACAAAAGAGCTTGGAGAGAACCCTTCCAAGAAGGATTATAATGAAGTTGTTGGAAAAACCAACAACGAAATGAATAAACTTGTAGTGAGCTTAAGGAAAACTTCTCAAAATTGAGGCGAAATTCTACCACTATGGAAACAAAAGATTGGATTGATATCAACAAGGAGACAAGATACTTATTTCGCCGTGAGGATAAAACTTGGGTCAGTTATGAGCAGCATAAATAGCAACAATCATTAGGGAAAGCTTCAGGTGAAATATAACCCAATATAACTCCAATGAAGAGATTGATGGATTGAAAAGATGTCTTGAGCGAAGAGAAATGATGGATTTAGATATGTCACTCATGAAAACTTAGAATCATGAAACACGAAGGGAAAGTATCAACAATGACATAACACCACCTCAAAAGATAAGGGAGAAAGGATTGAACTTTGAAATGCAAGATGAAGAATACTTGAGCTCCTCTGAAAAGAATCTCGATTAAAACTTCGAGAAGGAATTAAATCCTTGATGAACCCTCATGTTGACCCTCCATGAAGAATTCCGGTAATAAAAGAATGATCAAAAAGAAGCGAGGGATGAAAAAAATGACATTGAAGCCTTGCAATGCTTAGATGAAGCTTTGAAATTATATAATGCAGAAAAACTTGGAACTCCGGAAAAGAAAGATAAAAAAGTGAAATGAAGAATTTTGATGAACCTCCGGAATAAGGAATTGAATTTACTCGAAGAAACAAGAATAAGAATTACATTATGCTTATCCTTCATCAATTAAATTGATGACTAGCAACGGCTTTGGCATACTACTTATTCCCGTTGAAAAGGATTGATGAGAGATATAGCGCAGACTTGAATAAGGTCTTGATGGATCCACCGATAGGCTTTAGGAAAGAATGAATGAATTGATATGATAACGACAGAAGAGGAATGTTGGACGAACCACCGTAAGAATTTAAAAGAACGGGCGAAGAAAACAAACACATCGCTAGGAGTAATTAGAAAATGAACGAAGATACTTGAGAGAGTTTAGGTACAAGTGAAATAAAGAGATCATGAAATGACTAGAGAATACTTGGGTGATACACCTGTAAGATTTGGAGAATGAGAGCTGAAAGCTGAGAATCAGTAATGTTTGAAAAGATGTCCTACGGAGAGTCGAAATGAAAAGACTCCTGAATTGCTCCGGATGGGTGAAAAGAATATCTCACAATCGAAAACAATATGAGAGGATGGCATCAAGCTAGAACCACGCATCTCTGAGAGAACGGATAAGATTTGAGATGAACTCTTCTTCAGTCTTTAAATCAGAGAAAGACGATGAGAAACACCACCAAGAATTGTCGAGGCACTCCGGAATGAAGAATAGAAAGGTTCAACCAACGGTGAAAAGAATTTGAGAGATCTTAGAGAAAGACATATGACTGATGATAATTCATACTTATGTCATACTTTGCAAGAATTTCAGAAGCTCCCGGAAAATTAGAAGAGTCAGGTAAGATCCTGGGAAAAAACTTATGGGTTAGGCCCACTCAACAAAAGCACCATTGAAATGATTTAAAAGAGAGATTACACCGGTTGAATTAAATGGATCCAAAGAGATAACAACCTCAAGATATCTTGAACGGATTAGGAATGAAAACACGAATCTCCTGAGATATCTTCAGCACTCTGGAACAATTGAATAGCGAGAAGTGGATGATTAAGAGGTGCACCGGCATGAGAAAACATTTAAAATGAGGAAAGGAATATGATCAACACTGAAAACTTGAATTGGATCCACCGGAGAAGAAAAGAGAACAAAGAATGATAAACTTGAAGCTTTGTATGTATCTTCACGATAATTCACCGGATTGAAACTTGAAAGAAAAAGATGAAGAGACTTAACATCAATAAAATGGATAACGGATTAAGAAATCCGAGTCATTGAAGAAAAAGGGTGGGCAGGCGGGAAAACAAAGGCAACTTGGGCAGATGGAATGGATGTCGTTGAGAAAACATAGAATTGATCTCGCAAATGTTGGAAATGATCAAATCCACTTGAAGAGAAGCACACCGGTTGAAAAGGAATTGGCATGACCATCTCGATGATCATGAAGGATTAGCATCCACATAGAAATATGGGAACACCGCTTAGGAAAGGTATGGAATCAACACTTGACATTAAGGAAACTCGAATACCACTACTCAAAAACAAAACCAAGGATTGGCTTGCAGAATAAGCCAGAGACAAACATATGATAGACCCCATATCATATCATGTGTCTATTGGAAGGATATCCTACTTGATACTTGAATTCCCACATATAAACTCCCGAAAATTTCTGGTTATACAATCAGGTGTTGAGGATACATGGGAAGCAATATATCGCGCCCAAACTAACACTCCCTACATCCAGTTGTATCCATCCTTCAACACATAACCAAGAAACCTTCAGAAATCATGTACCTCAACCTTAGAAAAGCATCCGTTATACGAGTTATGGAAATACTCCTGAACTCCCGCCCCAGTACTGGGTGGCGTCGAGGTTATCTCACCAACAACTGCATAAAAGAGATTTTCGATGTCTGTGAAACTCAGGTATTCCAGAACTGCAACGATAAAATTGTGACGACAACACCTCGGAGCTCAACTCCCTGGGACATTGCCACAACCCCTAAATGTCAGGAGGCACCAAGAACAATGTTCTCATCACAAGACTATCGGAACGATTCCAAGATACCCTCGTGATCCTAATTTTTTTTGTGAAATTTGAGGAGAGGGAAGTCAAAACTTCTACGCTAGGAGGCCTCACCAGAACAACGAAGGGACTGAGGAGTAAAAAGAATCCTACTCTCCGATATACATAATCCTGAGACTCAAAACATTTTGTTCTAGACTCAACAACGTCAGTGCTTCGATCAAGCAGGGGGCTCCTAAGTCGGGGATGGCTCTGATTACCAACATGTAACACCCACAATGCGGCATATCAACCACGTGTCGGGGCAGGACTTAGAAGCATAGCCGCATGGTAGGTTTGTCGCAACAGGGGTAATCTTCACACAATCCCATGTACTGAATAAGAAAGGGATAAAGAGTTGGCTTACAATCTCCACTTCACACAAATACAAGTTAAACATACGTCATCCAAAGTACAATCGAAGGTCCGACTATGGAACCAAAATAAAGGAAGACAACCCCAAATGCTAGATCCCCGATCGTCCCAACTGGGCACCACTACCGATCAACAGGAAACGAGACAAAACAACGATCAAGATCTTCATGGAGCTCCCACTTGAGCTCAGTTGCATCACCTGCACTGGTATCATCAGCACCTGCAACTATTTGGAACTATTTGTGAGCCACGAGGACTCAACACTCTCACACCCGCGAGATCAAGACTATTTATGCTTATGGGTAGGGGAAGGTAGTAAGGTGGAGCTGCAGCAAGCACTAAGCATATATGGTGGCTAACATATGCAAACAAGAGCGAGAAGAGAAGCAACGCACGGTCGAGAAGCTAGAATTGATCAAGAAGCGATCTTGAAAGCTATTTATGTTCAAGCATAACACAAGAACCATGTTCACTTCCCGGACTCCGCCGAAATAAGACCATCACAGTTACACACGCGGTTGATGCATTTTAAATTAAGTCAAGTGTCAAGTTCTCTACAACCGGACATTAACAAATTCCCATCTGCCACATAACCGTGGGCACGGCTTTCGAAAGTTCAAACCCTGCAAGGGTGTCCCAACTAAGCCCATAACAAGCTCTCACGGTCAATGAAGGATATTCCTTCTCCCGGAAAGACCCGATCAGTCTCGAAATCCCAGTTACAAGACATTTCAACAATGGTAAAACAAGACCAGCAAAGCCGCCCGATGTGCCGACAATCCCAATAGGATATGCACATATCTCGTTCTCAGGGCAACACCGGATGAGACATCCTACGAGTAAAACCAAACCTCAAGTTTCCTGGCCCCGCAGTCTACTCGCTTCAGACCAACACTTAGAGAAGCACTGGCCCAGGGTTAAATAAAGATGACCCTCGGGCTCGCGAAAACCCAAGGGAAGGTTATAGGTTGTTAGGAAAATGTAAAACCAAGGTTGATCCTTGCTGGAGGAGTTTTATTCAAAGAGAAATGTTAATGGGTTCCTATAACACCCAACCACGTAAGGAACGCAAAATCAAGGAATATAACACCGGTATGAAGGAAACTAGGGCGGCAAGAGTGGAACAAAACACCAGGCATAAGGCCGAGCCTTCCACCCTTTACCCAGTATATAGATGCATTAATTAAAATAAGAGATATTGTGATATCCCAACATATCCATGTTCCAACATGGAACAAACTTCATCTTCACCTGCAACTAACAACGTTATAAGAAAAGCGGTAACATAGCCAAACAATGGTTTGCTAGGAAGGTGGGTTAGAGGCTTGACATGGCAACATGGGAGGCATGATATAACAAGTGGTAGGTAGCGTGACCTACCGATAGAGCGAACAACTAGCAAGCAAAGATAGAAGTGATTTCGAGGGTATGGTCATCTTGCCTGAGATCCCGCAAGGAAGAAGAATGAGTCCATGAAGAAGACAAACGGACGGAGTTGAACGAATCCTCACAACTCCAGAACGGAACCGAAGCTAACGAGAGAAGCAACCCGAAAAGAAGCAAGTAACATAGTAAACAACCATCACATAAACATGGCATGATGCACAACCAAGTATGATGCATGTCCGGTTTAATGAGGCATGGCATGGCAAAGTGCAACAAATAATACTACAAATTAAGTGGAGTTCAACATGCAACGAGTTGCATATTGACGAAACAACACATGACTTATTTTTTTCTCTCTCAGTTATGTACTCAACAATATTAATTGTTGGTTAACATGGCAAGGGGTGAGCATAAGTAAACTAACTATTTAGGCAAGTTTAAATGAGGCCAGAAACAACAAACAACAAGTCCAGAAAAACCCTCATGTGCATATTTTAGATTTGGTACTGTTCTGCCCTAGACATGTTAAACTAGGCATTTTTCCACCCCATTTAGAGTTGTTAAACATGCAAGAAGAGTGCACCATGTTAAACTAGGCATTTTTCCACCCCATTTACATGTAAATTTTCTTAAGTTTGGAGCTACGATTATTAAGTTATGAAATAAAGCATTTTAACGTGGCATATGAGAAAATTTAATCAAACAACGTTTTAAACATTTTACACATGGATGAAAGTTGCATATTATGAAACTAGATGAAAATCTAAGCATTTTACATATATAAGTTGTTTAATTCCGATGCATGGGTGACAAGTTATTAGATGCATGATGTATGAGGGTTTTTTTGAAAAACTGCCGTTCTCTGGATAAATAGACAAATTCACAGAATAGGGAAAACCTATGCTGGGTTGAAACTGCTGGGTGCCAGATACTAAGTTGCACTCAGGGCATCAAATATGCACAAAGGGGAGGGGGGTTGCTCACCCATGGGCCAAGGCCAAGTTTGCGAGGAGGAAGGTCGAGGCCGGCTAGCTTCGACTGGGCCTTGAGGCGCTGCAGCCAAGTGACGACAAGTCAACGCGAGCGCTGTCAGGGGAATGAGAGGGCGAGCGGGCACCTCATCATGTTCTCGTAAGGAAGCACATCAGCGGTAGTGACATAGCGATGCAGGACACGACAGCAGGAACGGCGAAGCAGGGGTTGCGGGCACGGCGGCGGCTACCAGCAAGTAGGCAACGGCGAGGTCGATCCTCCCGGATCGGCACAATGAGGAGGAAGACAGGAAGCAGCGAGAGGAGGGACTTGGCGCGGGGCGGCAGTTTCCGTGGCATCGGAGGTCGGCAGACGGCGAGGAAACGGGCAGAGACAGCGGAGCTTGGCGCGGATCCAGCTTAGCGGTGCCGGGCTTGGGAGGAGTCTGTCGACCACGGCGTGGAGATCCTCTGTTCATGGCGCTCGTGCGCGAGCAGGAGCGAGAGAGGCCATTGAGAGCGTTCGACTTTGAACGAGCGGGCGAAGCAGGGGACTTGGCGAGGAGCGGCTAGCGCACAGCGGAAACGGGACAGCGACGAGGTGGAGGCGAGGGGAACTCGAGGCAGCTCAGGTGGTTGGGCAGGTTCGGGCGCGGTGCCGGAGACGGCAAGGGAACAACGTCGCTCGGGGCTTGGTGCAGCTCGGGCGCAGAGGAGCTCCACGCGGCTGCGGACTGGAGGTAGTGCTTGATCCGCGAACGCTCGGGCTGGCTGCGCGACGGTCCTGGCGTTCCTGTGCACGGGAGAGAGAGATGTGAGCGAGAGATAGGGGAAAGAAGAAGCACGGGAAGAACCAGAGGAGAGGGACGCAACGGTCCTGCTAGTTGTCGGCGAGGAGTGCCTTGGAGGCCTCGGGCATGAGGGATCGGCGAGCGGTGCCGGTTGGTTGGTTGCACAACACGAGGTGGATTAGATCGGAAGGGATCTCGAGGTAGATGGTAGATAGTGGCGGCGGCGGAGGGAGGGTCCCTAGAAATTAGGGATTTGTCTGATGATTGCACTGCTTAAATAGGTAGGTGGGTTAGGAGGGGCAAGTTTTAGACCCTCCGATTGTAATCGGGCGGTTCAGAAAAATAGGCTAGGGAGTCCAAATAAGAAAATGATAATGTTTTATAGATGATTGGGGATGATCCGGACCCAACGGTAACGATAGTCCGGTTCGGGTTCGGGGAATTTTCGGACATGGGCGAGGGGGCGATGCACTGTGCAAAGAGGGGTTATGCGAATGAGGTCAAGGGTGTGGTTGGACTGAGAAGAGAGAGGAGGAATGCAACCCGGCAACCGTTTCTGAAGATCGGAAACGTCCGACGATAGACCGACTATAATGCCGCTATAGTTATCCGTTGGGGCATCAAACGAACTCCGAATGCGATGAAACTTGGCAGGCGACCTACACACAACATAACAACACCACATGCCAACTTTCAACCCATTCCGAGAACATTTTCTGGCCACTTATAAAATAATATTTCGGATGTGCCGTGGGCGCGTGCAAGTGTGTCTGGGCTCAGAACGAAAAACAGAAGGAACGGGAGGCCGGGACGGATGCAAGTTTTGAAAACATGATGATGCAATGCACATGATGACATGTCAAGATGCGACACGCAAGTGAATGACAAGGCAACAATAGCGAAAACTGTAAGACACTAGGCACAACAGTCTCGGGGCGTTACAGAGGAGGACGCAGAGCGTTTGGCCCGGCAGGCTATGACATGTTGCATCCAGGATGGTGAGTTATACAGAAAATGACCAAACGATGTTTCTTTGCGATGCATCTCCAGGAAGCAGGGAGCGAGGTGCTAGCTGACATACGCGGTAGGGACTTCCGACATCCCTCGTCATCGCACACCCTAGTTGGCAGGGCATTCCGCAGCGGGTTCTACTGGCCCACGGCACTCAACGACGCAACCGAGCTGGTAAGATCCTGCGAGGCTGCTAGTTCCATGCCAAGAAAATCCAATAGTCGGCCCAGGGCCTCCACACTATCCCACTCACGTGGCCATTCGCGATCCGGGGGCTGAATATCCTAGGACCGTTCCCTCGAGCACCCGGGGGATACCGCTACCTCTATGTCGCCATAGACAAGTTCACCAAGTGCGCAGAGGTGGAAGCCGTCCGCACCATCCCAGCTGGGTCAGAAGTTAAGTTTATCAGGGGCCTCGTGATCCGGTTTGGGGCCCCTAACGGCATCACTACTGACAACGGCTCGTAGTTCACTAGCAATATCATCAAGACATATTGTGCTAACCCTGGAACGCAGATCTCCTACGCTTCAGTGGCACACCCCATGAGCAATGGCCAAGCCGAGCGCGCCAACTCGGAGGTCTTGAGAGGCCTCAAGACTAGGACCTTCAAGAAGAAGCTCGAGGCCTGCGGCAGGGGATGGGGCTGGCTTGACGAGCTCTAGTCCGTGCCGTGGTCCATCCGCACCACCGCCACCAAGCCAACAGGCAAGACCCCGTTGTTCCGCGTCTACGGAGCAGAAGCGGTTCTCCCTCACGAGGTCACGCATCGCTCCGCGCGGGTCCTGGCGTTCGACGAGGCATGTCAGGACGCTAAGAGGGGGTTGGACCTCGCACTGCGGGAGGAGCACCGCCGTCAAGCCTCGCTCTGGGCAGCAAGATACTAGCAGGCGCTGCGACGGTACCACTACCGCAGCGTCCGCTCTAGGACGCTCGAGGTGGACGATCTCGTCCTGAGGCGGGTCCTCTCCAGGGAAGGGATGCATAAGCTCTCGCCCATGTCGGAGGGCCCATTTAGGATTGCCCGCGTCTCCAGGCCTGGCGCCGCGCGCCTGGAGACGCAGGACGGGACCCCCATCTAGAACGACTGGAACATCTAGCACCTCCGGAAGTTCTACCCATGAAGCAAGCCCTAGTGCCTGTGAAGGTCTCTGCCCTCAGGCTTAACACGCGCCAGAGTGTCCGGAGTGCCTCCCTCGGGCATCGGGGTTCCCTCCCATGTCCTAGTGGCTGCACTTAGCTCCGCACTGGTGAGAAAACTAGACTAGGTGCTGGACGCGGCTGTTCATTTGCTTTCTGTAGTTGGCTTGCCACCCTATTATGGAATTTGGAGTTCTGGCGTTCTCGATTACTCGGTTGAACCCTTTCGTTTCTCTACTTCCTGCTCGGTTCTTTGTTTTGCGACAGGGAGGGTGGCAGTTGCCCGACCCTCACCCTCGCGTGCCTCGCGTGGGGGCTGGGCAGGTGTGTGCGTCTGCTGGGCTAACCTAAGCCACAGACTCGCCTTGCCAAATCCCTGTCACTCCAGTGCTTCAGCTCCCCTGACCTTTGTGAGGCACCCTCGATTGAGCTCGCGGTTAGCGCACCCCCCTAAGTTCGTCCCCCATGGGTACCACGACATGGTGCGCTGGGCCATGATCATGAGGCCTCGTGCGAGGAAGGTCAAGGCACCCAACAGACGTCCTAACAATTTCTACAGCTCTGTGACGCCTCCCGAGGACAACGGCTCCCGAGCCAGCTACAAGGAGGCTTCTCCAGGTGCGAGGGGGCGCGCCCTCACGAGACAGGAAACTACCTTCGGTGCATCCAGCTAAGTTACCCCTCTATGTCTAAATGAAGCGCGAACACCATAACACAACACAATAACAATAAACATAGCACAAAGCAGCATAAGCACTACGGTTCATTACATGCCCTTGCAGGGCCCCATACTCGTTTCTTGTAAATGCAGGAGGAAAGGAAAGGACAGCCAAAAGCGACCCCTAGGGCGCGGATGCTCACAAGGATCGGACCCCCGGACTCAGCCAGAGCACTCCTCGCGCTTCACTGGGCGCAGTGACAGGACGACCTGCCATCGTCCTTGAAGCAAGCCCGACGACATGGCACCTGGTCGTAGCCACCACTGCTGGAGCTTTCATCAGAGGAGGAGCTGCATTTGCCAAATGAGTCACGGCCGTCGCCGGGGGCAAGGCCGCCCTCATCCCCATCACGGCCGTTGCCAAGGCCGAGCACTCCGTCACCCTCGATGTTTTCAGGGCAGCACCCGACGCGGCGACCATCTTCCCGGAACACCCTCACAAAGAGGGTCGTGGCTTTGTCGTACTTGAAGTGGAGGGTGCACCTCCTTCCCATGTCGCGTGCACGGGCAAACGTCTGCCAGCCGTGGGCTAGGGCTACGTTGCCTATGACGGAGACCACCACCGCAACCCACCAAGCCTTGCTGCAGCAGCTGTTAGCCTGCAGCCAGAGGCCACCAGGACCTGTAGCCGACAACTCACCGGTAAAGGAGTGCCGAAGCTGAAGCCAGGTGCCAGCCGGGTTCTCCGACGACACGAGAAACTCTGGCAGCCACTCCGCCGAGTGGAAGTGAGGCCGGGCCGGTAGGGCGACCATGGCGCGCCTCCCTTCGTGGACGGGACTGCCGCATCTCAGGCGGCTCCCGCCGCGCGAGGAGACGCCTACGTCGCTGCCAAGAATGGCGCCGAACCCCAAGGAAGTTCGTCCGTGCCCATGAGGAACCACAGCGGGGTTCGCCGCTTGCTTGCGCGGGTGACCACGACCCCGCTTGGCGGTGGTGAGTCAGGCCCCTCCTAGCGCGCCTTCCCCTTCTCCGCGGCCGTGAATCTCTTCATCGGCGCCATGTGTGTCGCAGGAGGACAGTGGAGCAAATAGGAAGAAGAATAAGCAAATAGAGTGGAGGAGACTATGGGAAATGGGGGCTCTGCCCCCTCCTCATTTATAGCCAGAGGGACGCCAACCACCGGCCTCCATAAACTAAGGTAATGATGATTTTCTTCTGCATGCAGCAGGGACTCGTCAAGTCGGGCAGTTGCCAAGGCAGCATGGGGAAGCGGAGACGCCCATGTCCTGTCAATCGCCAAATATCAATCAAGGCCACAGGCGGTTGGGGCCCGCAGCACTCCGGATTTGCCCTTTGGCTTCGCCTTGAAGCCAAGTCCAAGCGCACCTTGTCCCCGGGGCTACTGTCACCCTCCTGGGAACGGGGGTACCCAGACTTGCCTACCTGCGGACTAGGGCGTGGCTCCACCAACAGCCTAGTACGGCCCATCTTCATGAACAACCACTCAAGACCCTCACGAGGGGCCAAGCCTCGCAAGGCGGACGACACCAAGACCTCCTCTGGGGCGGTCTCGCTAGGCTAGCTCCCGAGGAGCGGAGATATCTATGCAAGGGGCACCTCGCAAGGTCCGCGTGATGTGAGCTATGACCACCAAGGCCAGGCGGGCGCCAGCGGGCACAGGGTGACGGTTTCCTCTTTGGTGATAAAGGGGCAGGTGCAAGCGAGGAGTCCTGAGGCATCAGGCAAAGGTTGCCATATCGGTGCAACAAGACCAAGACCAGCAAGACGGCAAGACGGAGGTCACCGTGGAGCCCACGGCGGCATTGATGTCTACTACACAACCTTCTTCTTGTAGACGTTGTTGGGCCTCCAAGTGCAGAGGTTTGTAGGATAGTAGCAAATTTCCCTCGAGTGGATGACCTAAGGTTTATCAATCCATAGGAGGTGTAGGATGAAGATGGTCTCTCTCAAGAAACCCTGCAACCAAATAACAAAGAGTCTCTTGTGTCCCCAACACACCCAATACAATGGTAAATTGTATAGGTGCACTAGTTCGGCGAAGAGATGGTGATACAAGTGCAATATGGATAGTAGATAATACTTTTTGTAATCTGAAAATATAAAAACAGCAAGGTAACTAATGATAAAAGTGAGCGCAAACGGTATTGCAATGATAGGAAATGAGGCCTAGGGTTCATACTTTCACTAGTGTAAGTCCTCTCAACAATACTAACATAATTGGATCATAAAACTATCCCTCAACATGCAACAAAGAATCACTCCAAAGTCACTAATAGCGGAGAACGAATGAAGAGATTATGGTAGGGTACGAAACCACCTCAAAGTTATCCTTTCCAATCAATCAGTTCGGCTATTCCTATAAGTATCACAAACAGCCCTAGAGTTCGTACTAGAATAACACCTTAAGACACAAATCAATCAAAACCCTAATGTCACCTAAATACTCCAAGGTCACCTCAAGTATCCGTGGGTATGATTATACGATATGCATCACAGAATCTCAATTCATCTACTCAACCAACACATAGAACCTCAAAGAGTGCCCCAAAGTTCTACCGGAGAATCACGACGAAAACGTGTGCCAACCCCTATGCATAGGTTCCCAATGTCACGAAACCCGCAAGTTGATCACCAAGACATACATCAAGTGAATCACGTGATATCCCATTGTCACCACAGATATCCACGGCAAGACATACATCAAGTGTTCTCAAATCTTTAAAGACTCAATCCGATAAGATTACTTCAAAGGGGAAACTCAATTCATTACAAGAGAGAAGAGGGGGAGGAGAAACATAAGATCCAACTATAATAGCAAAGCTCGCGATACATCAAGATCGTATCACCTCAAGAACATGAGAGAGAGATCAAACACATAGCTACTGGTACACACCCTCAGCCCCGAGGGAGAACTACTCCCTCCTCGTCATGGAGAGAACCGATATGATGAAGATGGCCACCAGAGAAGGATTGCCCCCTCCGGCAGGGTGCCGAAACGGGTCTAGATTGGTTTTCGGTGGCTACAGAGGCTTCTGGCGGCGGAACTCCCGATCTATTCTGCGTTCTGGAAGTTTTAGGGTATATGGAGTTATATAGGCATAAGAAGCATGTCATGAGAGCCATGGGGGCCCCACGAGGCAGGGGGCGTGCCCTTGGGGGGGCCTACCCTCGTGAGCAGCTCCCGTATCTTCTGACGTGGGGTCCAAGTCCATCAGGTGTATTTCCTTCCAAAAATAACTTCTCAAGTTAATTTCGTTCCGTTTCGACTCCGTTTGATATTCCTTTTCTTCAAAACAATAAAATAGTCATAAAACAACAAATCTGGGCTGGGCCTCCGGTTAATAGGTTAGTCCCAAAAGTAATATAAAAGTGGATAATAAAGCCCAACAATGCTCAAAACCGTAGATAATATAGCATGGAGCAATCAAAAATTATAGATACGTTGGAGACTTATCAGGCGTCACCACCAGAGCCTTTGGCAGGCGAAGACCACCTTTTGTCAGGATAACTTGTACTAGTTGTCTCCCTTCGAAATTGGCAATTGTGGGATCCCTTCCCGCCTAAACATTTAAGAAGAGGACCAGGCCCTCTATAAATAAGACTAGCCACCACCATAGTCAAGGATCGGCTCATCATGGATCAAACCACTCCACCAAGGCCATCTCACCAGCTCATCAAGATCAAGAACACCTCTCCTCAGGAGGTTGTTGATCCACTGTACTAGTTCATCCTCAGCCCACGAGGCAATCCACCACACCACACTAGGGTAGGGTATTACACCAGAATGGTGGCCCAAACCAGTATAAACTCTCATGTCACTTGTTCCTTGGTTCGGCGAGCTAGGCCTTGAGATCATTGCGAGAGCGAGCTAAAGAGAGAGAGATCTTCGTGCGCACCCCAGTGTTCGAACCTCAAGGGTTTGCCGGAACCTAGAATCCGACAAGTACTCCTTTGACTAGACCAGCTGCCTCAAGCTTCTTGATCTCTTCAGCAATGAACTATTGCTGATCCATGGTCTGCTTTCAAACCTTATGCTTGTCGGGTTGGGCATCCGGGCAGACAGCAATGTGGTGCTCGATTACCTCCCTGGGAACACCGGGAATGTCAGATGGTTTCTAGACAAACACATCGATATTCGCCCATAGGTAGGCAACGAGCGCGAGTTCCTATTTGTCATCGAGGGTGGCGCTGATGGTGAAGGTACCATCAATGCCAGCCAGCCCTGTCAGGACCTTCTTCACTTGCGGTGCAGCAACCTTGGACCTCTTGCTGTTGGAACTCTCCGGCAAGTCATCAACAGGTACAGCGCACTCTGAAGAGGTGCGCTTCCCGGATTCCTTGCTAGTGTCCCTGCTATCCTTCTTCTTTCCTTTTCTTTCCTTGGCGGAACTGCCGCTGCCGTGGCCTCTGCCGTGACTGCATCACGGTACATCTTGTCCACACAAATGATTGTGTCCTTCTCATCTGACAGGATGGAAATGACTCCTACCGGCCCTCGCATCTTCAAGGTGTTGTAGGCATAGTGGGATGCCGCCATGAGTTTTCCCAAAGCTGGGCGTCCAAGAATCCCATTGTACGACAGGGGGAGGTCGACCACATCAAGAACAACCTTCTCAGTCCGATAGTTCAGTTCTCCACCAAATGTTGTTGGCAATGTGATCTTTCCCTTAGGATGACTCCTGCCAGGGTTAACTCCTTGAAACATGCCCGTGACCTTCAACTCCTCTTCTGTTATCTGAAGCTTGCTAATAACCTTTGGAGAGATTAGATTCAACCTAGCCCCACCGTCAACCAACATCTTTGTGATCTTGAGGTTGCAAATTGTGGGAGAGGCCAACAACGACAAACATCCTACTGCGGTGGTGCAGTCAGGATGGTCCTCTTCGTCATAGATGATGGGAGTCCGTGACCATTTGAGCAGCTTCCGAGTCTTTGCCGTTGGCTCCACGCCATTGACCTCACATGACCAACTTTTGAGTTGCCGGTGAGAGGAGTGCAGAGATGCACCCCCGTCAATGCATAGGCCATCAGTGGCCTTCTGGAACTCATGCTCGCTGGTTTCCTCTTCATCCCCTCCATCACTCTCGTCACTGGAAACTTCCTTCTCTCGGCCCCTCTCGGGGTTTCCTTGGTTCCGAAAAGCCTTGCCGTGGCAATTTGCTTCACCGCCCTGGCCCTTACCACCAGCACCATTCTGACCTTTTTCCTTTTCTCGCTTCTCATATTCAGCCCTCTGCTTCTTAACGAGTTGCTCAACCTGATGACACTCTTCAACATCATGGCCCTTCGTCCAATGGATCTTACAGTATGACGCATCACATTTCCTAGCCTTCTTGGTAGCCGCAGCCTCCCAACAATCAACGCATGCGACAACCTCCTTGCCAGGGGCTTTAGCCTTAGCCTTCTTGCTAGTACTGGGCTTGACCGATCCTTCAACGGTCATCACCGCCTTGTCTTTGCGCCTCTTGTTCTGCTTCTTGCCCTTCTTCTGACTGGTGGATTCATCATCAACTCTGAGTCAACATTGATGCAATCTTCTCCTCGAGGGACTTTCCTTCCCTCCTCCATCCGAGCAGAGTTGTCCACCAGAGTGTAAAGCTCCTTCACAGTCTTGGGCAACAACACGTTCATCTTGGAACCAATCCTGCGATTGCGCACATTGGACTGGAAGGCAGCTATCACTGCCGCTGGACAGATATTCGGGATGTTTCTGTGGACTCTGCTGAATCTCTGCAAATATTTGGGGAGGGTCTCTCCTTCTTTCTGCTAGAGAAGATGCAAATCGTTGGCCGTCCTAGTTCTTGATGGCCGCCCGTGAAGGCGCCAATGAACTCATGGCACAGGTCAGCCCATGATGAAATGGCGTTCTCTGGCAGATGCATTAGTCAAGACCTCACATTGGCGAATACCTTCCCATCTCTTCTCCCGGCAGCCTGAATAGTGATGGTGTAGATGCTCAAGAACTCTACCGGGTTCAGCCTTCCATCATACTTCTCTGGTATCTCTGGCTTGAATGTGCGAGTAGATGGCCAAAGGACTTGCCATAACTCACGAGTGAAGGCAGGGCACCAACCTCGAAAGTCAAGCACCCGCTATCCTCAAGCGCAGGCTCGTCGACGTTAGGACAATCGCACCCATTGGCCGGGCGGTGGTAGTCGCAACGCTGCTCAATGACGACACGCACGTCTTCCCTCTGCCTGTCCTCAGGGGCTCGCCGTTGGCCTAGACGTGCTCGAGGGTCGGGAGAGGCCATTGAGATGTTGTCGAGTTCTTGATTCTGCCGCACCCATGTTGATTGCCGTGGTGGGGACTACACCGTGGGAGTCACCCCTTCCGTGTGGCCAGTAGCGCAAGGCGTTGTCGTCGCTTGGGGAGGCCGCGACGGACCATCCCGCTATGAGCCCCCAGCCTCGGCGAAGTTAATCAGACTCTGAATGATGGCTCTCCATTCATCCATCTGGTCGGCCGCCGGGGGAAACCTCAACAGTAGCTGGGCACATGCCATGGCCTCCGTAGTGGTGCTCGGCATCGGTGATGATGATGTAGACCGCACCGTCACCAGGCTTTTGACAGCGCCGGTGGCGACGGCGTCGTGCCCTCTCTGTTCTGAGCTGGCCACTTGGATGGTACGGTGACGCGGTGAAGGCGCTTGAAGGCTAGAGGCTCCGTTGGGCACAACAGCTGGATCGACCCGTCCCGGGGGTGGCGCATGCCCTATGGTTGCGCCCGTGGCGGGGGCAACCAGAGGGCGGCAATTCGCCCAAGCCCGGGTGTCACCACTATGGTCGTGCCCTTCGGTGAGGGGAAGAGGAGCGGGTGGAATAAGCGCTTCGCCCGTACCTCGTGGAGCATGGCCGCTGGGGTGATGCTGATGTTGCTCTCCCCCGGTGCCTCCTACTCCTGTTTTGGCCGCGGGGGAGGTGGTGACGCCGCCGCCTACGTCGACCTGATAGTGCAACTATCCCTAGGTGGTTTTGGTAATTCCTAACAACATATAGCTCATTGAGCTAATGCTATTTCAAGATTAATATCTCAGGAAAGCTCAATGATTGGCATGGCATGGATGAGAAAAGTGGACCCCTCAAAATGCTAAGGACAAAGGATTGGCTCAAGCTCAAAGCTCAAGACTCCACATTTTCCATTTTAGTGATCCAAGATCACATTGAGTCTATAGGAAAAGCCAATACTATCAAGGAGGGATGAGGTGTTGCTTAATGGGGTTCTTGCTCAAAATGCTTAGTGATATGCTCCAAAACCCTCAACTACTTTCTCACATCCACATATGACCTAAACCAAATGTCAAACTCGGCCCCACCGATTCTTCCTATTCGGCGCCACCGAGTTTCAAATGTCATAGCCACTGACACAAACCCTAGGCAAATCGGTCACACCGTTAGGGATCTCGGTCTCACCGAGATGGGGTTGTAATCTCTCTGTTTCCCTTCGTAACGTTTCGGTCCCACCGAGATGAGCGATCGGTCCCACCGAGATTGCAATGTAAACTCTCTGTTTTCCCTTCGTAACGTTTCGGTCTCACCGAAATGAGTGATCGGTCCCACCGAGTTTACCTGAACAACTCTCTGGTTAGCTTATTACCAAAATCGGTCTCACGGAGTTTGTGTAATCGGTCTCACCGAGATTACGTTATGCCCTCACCCTAATCATATCGGTCCTACCGAGTTGCATGTCGGTCCCTCCGAAAACCCTAACGGTCACTAGCTTTGCTGAATCGGTCCGACCGAGTTTAACCATTCGGTCCCACCGAGTTTGGCAAGTTGTGTGTAACGGTTAGGTTTTGTGTGGAGGCTATATATACCCCTCCACCATCTCTTCATTCGTGGAGAGAGCCATCAGAACGAACCTACACTTCCAACTTACTTTTTCTGAGAGAGAACCACCTACACTTGTGTTGAGACCAAGTTATTCCATTCCCACTATATGAATCTTGATCTCTAGCCTTCCCCAAGTTGCTTTCCACTCAAATCTTCTTTCCACCAAATCCAAATCCTGTGAGAGAGAGTTGAGTGTTGGGGAGACTATCATTTGAAGCACAAGAGCAAGGAGTTCATCATCAACACACCAGTTGTTACTTCTTGGAGAGTGGTGTCTCCTAGATTGGCTAAGTGTCACTTGGGAGCCTCCAACAAGATTGTGGAGTTGAACCAAGGAGTTTGTAAGGGCAAGGAGATCGCCTACTTCGTGAAGATCTACTGCTAGTGAGGCAAGTCCTTCATGGGCGATGGTCATGGTGGGATAGACAAGGTTGCTTCTTCATGGACCCTTCGTGGGTGGAGCCCTCCGTGGACTCGCGCAACCGTTACCCTTCGTGGGTTGAAGTCTCCATCAACGTGGATGTACGATAGCACCACCTATCGGAACCACGACAAAAACATCCGTGACTCCAATTGCGTTGGAATCCTCCAACCCTTCCCTTTACATTCTTGCAAGTTGCATGCTTTACTTTCCGCTGCTCATATACTCTTTGCATGCTTGCTTGAATTGTATTAAGATTGATTGACTTGTCCAAAGTTGCTAAAATCTGCCAAGAGCTAAAATTGGTAAAAGGCTAGATTTTATTTGGTCAAGTATTCTAATCACTCCCCCTCTAGACATACTTTCGATCCTACAAGTGGTATCAGAACTTTGGTCTCAATTTGCTTTGATTTCCATAGCTTTTGGTGGTCATAGCCTTGGTTTCACAACCTAGGAGAGTATGGCATCTAGCAAGGGAAATTACCACCGTAGAGGTCCTTACTTTGATGGTACTAATTTTGCTAGTTGGAATCATAAGATGAAAATGCATATTCTTGAACATAACCCCGTCGTTTGGGCTATTGTGTGTATTGGCTTGCAAGGTGAATTCTTTGATGGGACAGAACCAAATCGTGAATATACCATGGAAGAGTTGAAGATGCTACAATACAATTCTCAAGCTTGTGATACCCTCTTCATCGGATTGTGCCCCGAAGAATTCAACAAAATTAGCCGTCTTGAGAATGCAAAGGAAATTTGGGATACTTTGATTGATATGCATGAAGGTACCGACTCCGTCAAGGAATCCAAGTTGGATGTGCTTCAAAGTCAATTTGACAAGTTCAAAATGAAGGATGGTGAAGGTGTCGTTGAAATGTACTCTAGGCTTGCTCTTATCACAAATGAGATTGCCGGCTTAGGAAGTGAAGAGATGACCGACAAATTCATCATCAAGAAGATCCTAAGAGCCTTGGATGGAAAATATGATACCATATGCACATTGATCCAAATGATCCCAAATTACAAAGATCTCAAGCCAACGGAAGTCATTGGAAGAATTGGTGCTCATGAGATGTCACTCAAGGATAAGGAGGAGCTCCATAACAAGTCAAGTGGTGCTTACAAAGCCTCATGTGAAGCTCCCACATCATCAAGTGAGAAAAAAATCTTCAATGAAGAATTGAGCCTAATGGTGAAGAACTTCAACAAGTTCTACAAGAGTAGAAGCAAAGAGAGAAGTTCCAAGTCAAGGTCCTACAATGACAAAAGATCTTCTAGTCGAGAGCGAAACTGCTACAATTGTGGAAGACCCGGACACTACTCAAATGAGTGTATGGCGCCCTACAAGAGAAGAGAAGATTCTCCCAAAAAAGAAGTAGAAGAGAAGAATCACCATCAAGAGAGAGAAGGAGTATAGACGATCGTTATGAACGAAGAACATCCCGGAGAAGCAAGGATTCAGAAAGGAAGGACAAGTCATCAAGGAGCTACACAAAACGAAGACATCAAGCTCATTTTGGTGAATGGGTATCCGGCTCCGACTCCAACAATCACTTCAAGAGAAGCTATCACTCCGACTCTGAATATACTCAAGATGAAGGTGTTGCTGCTCTAGCACTTGTGTCAACCAACTCCTATGACATATTTGATTCACCAAATGAAGGAATTGGAAGATGCTTCATGGCCAAAGGTCCAAAGGTATCACACCCCGAGTATGGTGATTTCAATAGTGATGAAGATGACTTATTAGGTGATGATGATTTACTTGTTGACAACTCTAGTGATGAATACTATGATGAAACATCAATTAATTATGCTAATCAAGATAAAACGAATGACAATGATAAGGAGAAGATTGAGTTTCTAACTAAAGAACTAAACACTCTTAAGTTAGCTCATGAAACTATCTTAGGAGATCATCGAGAACTTTTAAGGACTCATGAGAAATTACGTTTTGAGAAGCTCAATCATGAGCAAGAGCATGAGTTCTTAAAGGCAATCAATGATGATCTTCGCAAGAAAAGTTCTTCTTACATTGCCAAGCATTTACTCTTATCCACTTACATGCCTCAAGTCAAGTCTAGTAACAAGAACAAGAAGGATTCTTCCTCTAGTAGTAACAATAATGATGCTAAATCCAATATTGTTGCTTCTAGTAGTTCTCTTGATTCCACTAATGATTCTCTTAGCCAAGTTGCACTTGAGCAATAAAATAGCTTATTTAAGGGAATCATATAGAAAGGTGTTTACAAGAGCCTTGCCGGGAGTAAGAAATTCGAGGAAATTGTAGGCAAGCAAGGAAGGCACCGGAAGAATCAAGGTATTGGTTTTGCACGAAAGTTCAATACCAATGGAGTTGAGTCGGAAGAAGATCAATACCCCAAGACGAAGTTTGTTCCTCAACAAGAGAAGTATGATCCTACTTCTTTCAAAGGGACACAAGCTCAAGATGATCTTCCACCACAAGACCACAAGGAAAAAGGCAAGGACAAGCTTAAAGAGGAAATTGATGCATTTGAAGAAGCTCCTAAGGCCTTGGTCAAGTGGGTTCCCAAGACTACATCAAGTTCCACTTCATCAAGTACGACTACAACTCTGAGGATTCTCATCAAGATGATGTGGATCCTGAAGAAGAAGAAGAACTAGAGAGTTCTTGAGGGTGACTCCGCCAACATACTTCACTCTTATCATTTTGGCAAGAACAAGTGCAATCAACTTCCACATCTTGAACTAGTTCAAGGAGTCACAAACCCTCTTGTTGGTAAGACAAGGGACAAGCTAACCTAATGCTCTCATAGACATCATCTTGTGTGTGCATCACTCTATGTCTATGGATATCCTTGTTTGTTCCTTGTGGGACTAACCCGTGTAGGTATTGAAAGTGCAACTCACTCCAAAGGATAGCTCCGAATGATCTACATCAACTTGGCGCATCCACATCTTCAACACCTACATGAAGTCATCATCGACAAAACCCAAGGTTAGTTCATCCCTCTTAGGGGGTCTCACATCTAGGGCAAGCTTTACTCTAAGAATTGAGCTAAAGCAACTCTAATGGTGTGAACACAACAACACTTTATGTAAAAGTGGTAAGCCCACTTGTGCTTAAACGATGAGTATGACCTATGATCAAATGTTCTCATTTGACTCCTAAGTCAATATACTCATATATAGATGACCTAGTCATCGCCAATTGCTTGATAGATGCTAGAATTGTTTGTGCATGCTTTGCCACATATTTCATTTGTCATTTTATTGTGTGAGCATGTTCGTTGCATAATTTACTCATTTGAGGACATCCACTTGTTGTTTTGATTGGTTGGTTTCTTTTTCTCTTGCCAAGTGGATGGACAAGAATGCCTAAGAACCTTCTCTAGCTATCTATGATCTTCTCATCTCAAACTCTATTCATGCTGCATCACAAAGTTTAATCAAGTCAGATTCGAACCACTCTGTGTGAGGAGCACTTGGAGTCCCCGATTCGTCATAGACTTAAACTTCCAAAACTTATTTGTGCGTTTCGGTCTGACCGATTCATCCATTTCGGTCATACCGAGATCACTAAGTCGATCTAGGTTTTTAATCTCGGTGCAACCGATTTGAACTTTTCGGTCACACTGAGTTGCAATAACTGCTTGTAGTAATGCATCTTGGTGCCACCGAGTTGTTCCACTCGGTCATGCCGACAGGGTCAGGCTATTTATACCCACGGGCCAAAATTTGGAAAACTTTCTGAACCTCTTCGCCCACGCTCAGCCTGCTCTGCCTCCCTGGGTCTCCGGATCGTCCTCCCCGTCGCCAGCCGCCTCCAGTCGCTGGTCTCTGCCGCCGTCAATGGGATCGTCTCCGCCGTTGCCGCCGTAGCAAGTCCATCGCCGAACTAGGGTATGGACTTGATGTTTGTGCTGATTCTCACTCCAATTCCCCATCACATTGTTTTTCCATGTATCTTGCCACGATTGAGATCACTTTATCCAATGAAAACACTCTGTAATTTAGATGAGGATTGAAAATTTAGGGTTAGGTTCCACCGAAACCATCTCAGACCAACCGAGTTGTTGAAATCGGTTCCACCGATTTGGCTCAGGCCATTGCACATGTGATTCTCGGTCTGACCGAGAATTACAAATCGGTGTGATCGAGTTAGAGTCTTCGTGAAAACCTAGCAATCTCGGTGCCACCGAACTGTGACTCGGTCTGACCGAGTTCACTAGTTTAGGTTCCAACAGCTGCTTCAGTATCACCGAGATTTCAAATCGGTAGATCCGAAATGCTTTCTGTGGAAAACTAAAACTAAGTTTTTGATTCATTCTTTTGCAAAAACCTCTGCATTTTGTGATGCTCATCCACTCTACCTCATCTATAATCTATTCACAGGGTCTGCTGTCAGTGTTTGCATCATGTCGGATTAGAGTGACGGTCAGAACAAGTCTGAGAAGCATGTGAACATGAGTGAGGGCACTAGTCCCTCCAGTACCTTAGATGATGGAAGCACGAGCACACCCAGCAACTTGCCTAAGGCAGCCACCAGGACCAGAAAGAAGAAAACCTTAGATTTAGAGGATGAGGACTATGTGGCTGCTGAGGAAGAGGCCATCTCAAAGAGGAAAGTCCTGAAAAAGGAATATGGCATAGCTGCTGCCACTAAGCCAGGGATGAAGCAAAAGGTTCCTACCAAGAGACCTCCCATGTCAAAAGCCAGAACATCCACTCAAGAGACTTTGGGATCTGCACCCAAAGAGCAGGTTGTGGCAGAAAAGAAAAGGAAGGAAATGGTCAAGAAGACCACTGACAGAGTGCTTGGGAGATCTTCAATAATGAAAGACTCTAAAGAAGAGGAAGAGGAAGAGGATGCAGCACCAACACCCAAAGCCCAAAAGCTTATGGGAGATGCTATAAGGGCAGGGGCTGCTCCATCTAAGCCCAAAGGAACTCCTAAGCCAACTGCTCCAAAACCCAAAACTGCACCCAAGAGGAGCACCAAGAACATCCCTGCTAAGGAGAAGAACAAGGCCCCAGTGCCTGAAGCTACAATGGAAGAAGAAGTTGATGAGTCACATGTCTTGAGGAAGTTTAAGCCAAAAATTCCAGATCACAATGATGCTCATCCAGTAGCTGAGAACATGAAGATAAGGAAGGATTCAAGATTGAGGCTATGGAGAGAGTCTGATCCATATACCACTAGGAGAAGGACTATTGTGGACTACAAGTTCCATACAAAGGAACAACATGACTTCTATGAGAATATCTTACTTGACAAGAAGCCAATAGTGTGTGACATGAGATGGGTCAATTGGACATTCATTGAGGAAAATGAGGATCACTTCCCTAGTGTATATGACAGTTTCAAGGCTTGTGGAGTTGATGAGTTTGTGGCTCAGAAGCTCACAAAGTGGAATGATGAGCTCATCATGCAGTTCTACTCCATAGCTCATTTCTACCCAGATGGAAAGATTGTCTAGATGTCTGAAGGCACTAGGTACCAGTCAACAGTTGCAGAATGGGCTCAGTTGATCAATGCCCCAGAAGAACAAGAAGATGACTTGGATGTCTATGCCAAGAAGAAGAAGGATCACAACGCCATGGCACACATGTACAAAGAGATCCCATATGCTGCTCTTGAGACACACAAGTTTGGATCAGTACATTACCTTCTGTCAGGCTTGCCAACAATCAACTGGATCCTCAGGCACACTCTTTTGCCAAAGTCAGGTGATCACAAGATGATCAGAGGTCACTCCATCAACTTGCTGCACATTTTTTTTATGTTCCACAGAAGTTCCAGGTCATGATCCTAATTGTGGAAACAATAAAGAGGACAGTTGCAGATCAGAAGAGGAGTTGTGGGTATGCCCCACAAATCCAGGAGCTAATCAACTCCAAGATGGGCACTGGCACATATCTGCTAGACGAGGAGCACCTGCCCATCTACCCAGACTTTGAGGACAACACTATGGTGATGGATGAGAATGAACCATCTTCTGTGCACGCACAAGACAAGAAGGAGAAGCCAAGGGCTGAAAAGGCTACAAAGATGCCAACCATGGATGAGGCATCTCAATATCTTCTGAAGAACAAGCAAGATCAGCTTGGCTACTTGATTGCTTCCACTCTGAGGATTGAGAAGGGATTGGCTACCCTGACTCAAAACCAGGAGAGCTTGGAGAGGATCATGGAGCAGAAGTTCTATGACTTAGATGTGAAGGTCACCGAGATACAGTCTGCTGTTGAGCAACTTCAGGATGAAGTGCAGGAGAAGAAGGTTAAGTCTACCACTGATGCTTTTGCTAGAGAGCCCAGAGGACAAAGATCTGCTGCAGTACCTATCACAGACACCAGAGGAACTTCATCTGCACCACCAGCTACAGCTTCAGTGCCACCAGCTCCAGCACCTACTCCACCAGCTCCAGCTACATCAATTGACGCCTTCGTCCATGGAGTTCTGTCTACACCACCTCCTGGAGACCAAGCCTGAGTGACGATTTAGCACTATGCATTTTTATGAACTTTTTGGTAACTTGTTGCCGAAGGGGGAGAAAATGTATAGATCATAGGCTTCGAGAGAGAGTGTAGCTTTTGTTCTATCTTGCGTTTCTCCTTGGTGGTTGAACTTCGTTTATTTGCTTGGTTGAGATACTTTATACTTTATGCTTGTGTGTGATACTTGGATGATCATGTGTTTGATCATATGCTACCTTAATGCTTGTTGGATGACATTATCCTTTTATATTCCATATGATCACTCACTTTGCTTGGTGATGAGTGCATATATTTTAATTATTATCGTTTCGAGCGCTCCACCAAGATGTATGTGACATGGAAGAGTAAACCATGATCCTAACTCTTTGTGCATTTGCAGTCCAAAGCAAATCTTAAACTATGCACAAATTTAGGGGGAGCTCTTGCTTTTCACATACTTCTCAAAGCGACAATGTTTTTCACTCCTATTATCATTTGTCGAAGCATTGATCTATATGTTGTCATCAATTACCAAAAAGGGGGAGATTGAAAGTGCAACTATCCCTAGGTGGTTTTGGTAATTCCTAAGAACATATAGCTCATTGAGCTAATGCTATTTCTAGATTAATATCTCAGGCAAGCTCAATGATGGGCATGGCATGGATGAGAAAAGTGGACCCCTCAAAATGCTAAGGACAAAGGATTGGCTCAAGCTCAAAGCTCAAGACTCTACATTTTCCATTTTAGTGATCCAAGATCACATTGAGTCTATAGGAAAAGCCAATACTATCAAGGAGGGATGAGGTGTTGCTCAATGAGGTTCTTGCTCAAAATGCTTAGTGATAT
The DNA here is from genome assembly GCF_018294505.1 of Triticum aestivum. Taxonomy (NCBI): domain Eukaryota; kingdom Viridiplantae; phylum Streptophyta; class Magnoliopsida; order Poales; family Poaceae; genus Triticum; species Triticum aestivum. The sequence continues at coordinate 296,484,488 of NC_057797.1, read as the reverse complement.
GCTCCAAAACCCTCAACTACTTTCTCACATCCACATATGACCTAAACCAAATGTCAAACTCGGCCCCACCGATTCTTCCTATTCGGCGCCACCGAGTTTCAAATGTCATAGCCACTGCCACAAACCCTAGGAAAATTGGTCTCACCGATAGGGATCTCGGTCTCATCGAGATGGGGTTGTAATCGGTCTGTTTCCCTTTGTAACGTTTCAGTCCCACCAAGATGAGCGATCGGTCCCACCAAGATTGCAATGTAAACTCTGTGTTTTCCCTTTTTAACGTTTTGGTCTCACTGAAATGAGCGATCGGTCCCACTGAGTTTACCTGACCAACTCTCTAGTTAGCTTATTACCAAAATCGGTCTCACCGAGTTTATGTAATCGGTCTCACGGAGATTACATTATGCCCTAGCCCTAATCATATCGGTCCTACCCAGTTGCACGTCGGTCCCACCGAAAACCCTAACGGTCACTAGCTTTGCTGAATCGGTCCAACCGAGTTTAACCATTCGGTCCCAACGAGTTTGGCAAGTTGTGTGTAACGGTTAGATTTTGTGTGGAGGCTATATATACCCCTCCACCACCTCTTCATTCATGGAGAGAGCCATCAGAACGAACATACACTTCCAACTTACTTTTTCTGAGAGAGAACCACCTACACTTGTGTTGAGACCAAGATATTCCATTCCTACTATATGAATCTTGATCTCTAGCCTTCCCCAAGTTGCTTTCCACTCAAATCTTCTTTCCACCAAATGCAAATCCTGTGAGAGAGAGTTGAGTGTTGGGGAGACTATCATTTGAAGCACAAGAGCAATGAGTTCATCATCAACACGCCATTTGTTACTTCTTGGAGAGTGGTGTCTCCTAGATTGGCTAGGTGTCACTTGGGAGCCTCCAACAAGATTGTGGAGTTGAACCAAGGAGTTTGTAAGGGCAAGGAGATCGCCTACTTCGTGAAGATCTACCGCTAGTGAGGCAAGTCCTTCGTGGGCGATGGCCATGGTGGGATAGGCAAGGTTTCTTCTTCGTGGACCCTTCATGGATGGAGACCTCCGTGGACTCGCGCAACCGTTACCCTTCGTGGGTTGAAGTCTCCATCAACGTGGATGTACGATAGCACCACCTATCGGGTGCACGACGAAAACATCCATGTCTCCAATTGCGTTTGAATCCTCCAAACACTTCCCTTTACATTCTTGCAAGTTGCATGCTTTACTTTCCGCTGTTCATATACTCTTTGCATGCTTGCTTGAATTGTCCAAAGTTGCTAAAATCTGCCAAGAATTAAAATTGGGAAAAGGCTAGATTTTTATTTGGTGAAGTAGTCTAATCACCCCCCTCTAGACATACTTTCGATCCTACAAGACCGCGTCCCCCGCGGCGCCTACATCCTCGCAGGCATCCGCATCTTTCACGGCGTCGATGGCCGCAAGTGGCGGAGCCTTCGAGGTGGACAGGTGAGCTGTAGCACCGGGCTTCTTCTTGGGAGCCATAGTCAATTAAGCCGCAAGATGACGAAGATGGCGATGATGATGACGCGCTACTCATGCTTTCTGGTTCGCACAAGTGAACCCCCTAACTGGCGCGCCAAAGATGTCACGGGAAACCGTGGCCACATTTGGGACCAAGATTCCATTGGTGGTTCGGCGGGGGGATGGCACATTGTGCAAAGAGCAGAAGAGCATGGGGCAGCATGGCAGAGATCACATGGGCAAGTTTACCCGGGTTCGGCCCCCCATGAGGCGTAAAACCCTACTCCTGCTTTGGTGGATTGATGGTGGAAAAATGGTGATGAGCGTAGCACGCTTGCCTGGCAGAGTTTGCCTCAGGGCAAGAGCAGCCATGCATATGGATGTGCGAGGGGGTGGATTGGCCAACCCCGTGTCCAACCCTTTCTACAGTTGCCTTAGGCCTCTATAGGCAAAGGGGTCATCACAGTGGCAAACCAGTCATTATGAACAGATTAGATAGCGAACAGTGCTATCATACCTAACTCTGCATGCTGACAGAGTGCATTAAATGCTCCGCTCAACGTCACATCATAGCTTGCCCGACAAGCCTTGCCGGGCTGTTTTGCCAGCTTCGCATTTGCTCGCTTGACACGTCACATGACATCTGTCATTTGGAGGAATTCTCTATATGAAGTTGCTGCCATGTGGCAAATAGCAGCCACTTAGTCACCTTGGGGCTTGACACTGCATCGATCGACGACGTGCGTCATGGTGAGATGGTGTGGTTAGGTGATTCTACCCTCGCGAGTCCCGGCAGGCCTACAGGGACGTCCAGGAGGCTATCGGGGGTGACCCCGTACTTTCCAGGCTCGCCTTCCCAGCAAGGGAGGTTTCTTCCTTAGCGCTATCTTGCTCCTCTAGCTTGTCTTGGCCTTCTTGTGCTGCATGTTGGTCCTTCGAAGAGCTAATTCCTTGTGATCCATTCTGACCTTGGTGCTGTAATATTGATCCCGTGCCTATCCACACTCTGGGCAACAGACCCAGGGTCTGTAGCACCAACACTGTATTCCAACTTTTCCATGGTTCATACCCCCCAATACTACCCATAGATTCATCAAAATAGCAAACAACACATAGAAAACATAATCTATCATAAACAGAACAGTCTGTAGTAATCTGTAGCTCCAAAAATTCTGAATTATTAGGACACCCTAAGAATTTTTTATTAATATTTTATAAAAAGAATCAAATCAAAATCACGCTTCTGTTAAAAAATGAGAATTGTTTTCCTGAGCGCAAAAGTTTCTGTTTTTCAACAAGTTCAAATCAACTATGACCGTAAGCCATCCCAAAGGTCTTACTTGGCACAAACACTAATTAAAACACAAAACCACATCTAACAAGAGGATAGATGAATTATTTATTCAAAAATAGGAAATAAAAATATTGGGTTATCTCCCAACAAGCGCTTTTTCTTTAAAGCCTTTTAGCTAGGCATTGATAATTTTAATAATGCTCACATGAAAGATAGAAATTGAAACACAGAGAGAGCATCATAAAACATGTGACAAACAAGTTTAAGTCTAATATGCTTCCAATGCATAGGGATTTTATAAGCACACAAATTATCAAGACAAGCAAAAACCACCATATGCAAGGAAGAAGAAAGAAACAATAGCAATCTCAACATAACGAGAGGTAATTTAGTAACATGAAAATTTCTACAACCATATTTTCCTCTCTCATAATAATTACATGTAGGATCATAATGAAATTCAACAATATATCTATCACAAAGCTTATTCTCTATATGATCCACATGCATGCAAATTTGATACTCTTCCAAAATAGTGGGATTAACATTAACTAAAGTCATGACCTCTCCAAACCCACTTTTATCAAAAAAATCCAAAAGATTGAACATTCTTCAAATATCTGGGACATAAAGTTGACACTCTTCCAAACCCACCTTCAATATTATTACAAACATTATTATCAATCTCATATTAATCATTGGGCTTAAATAAATTTTCATGATCATAAGAAGAATCACCCCAATCATGATCATTGCAGCAAGTAGTAAACATAGCAAAATTACCATCCCCAATCTTAGGGTTTTTCATATTATTAGCATAATTGACATTAATAGAATTTGTAATAACATCATTGGAATCGTGGTTTTTTAAGGAGCTATCGTGAATCACTTCTTTCAACACTTTATCACAACTTTCAGATTCACGATTTTCAAGCAAAACTTCATAAAGATAATCTAGTGCACTCAAATCACTAGCAGTTGGTTCATCTTAATTGGATCTCTTAAAAATATTAGAAAGGGGATGGGGATCCATATCAATAGATTTTTAGCAAGAAAAGATGCAAGCACATGGCAACACAAGCAAAAGGCATATGGAAAAGCGGACGGAAAGAAGGGCGAAGGAAAAGGCAAATATTTTTGCAAATCATTTTAGAAGTGGGGGAGAGGAAGACGAGAGGCAAATGGCGAATGATGTAATTCATAGATGAGAGTTTATTATGGGTACTTGGTATGTCTTGAATTGGCATAGATCTCCCCGGGAATTGCGCCAGAAATTCTTCCTGCTACTTCTTGAGCTTGTGTTGGTTTTTCCCTTAAAGAGGAAAGGGTGATGCAGCAAAGTAGAGATAAGTATTTCCATCAGTTTGAGAACCAAGGTATCAATCCATTAGGAGACAACGCACAAATGACTGAATACCTGCACAAACCATCAAACAACTTCCACCCAACACGATAAAGGGGTTGTCAATCCCTTCACGGTTACTTGCAAAAGTGAGATCTGATAGAGACAGATATATGATCAAGTAAATATTTTTGGTTTATAGATAGAAAAGTAAAAGACTGCAAAATAGTAGATCAGAAACTTATATGATGGAAAATAGACCCGGGGGCCATAGGTTTCACTAGAGGCTTCTCTCAAGATAGCAAATAATACGGTGGGTGAATAAATTACTGCCGAGCAATTGATAGAAAAGCGCAAAATTATGAAGATATCTAAGGAAATGATCATGAATATAGGCATCACATCCGTGTCAAGTAGACTGAAACGATTCTGCATCTACTATTATTACTCCCCACATCGATCGCTATCCAGCATGCATCTAGTATAAAGTTCATAAAGAACAGAGTAATGCATTAAGTAAGATGACATGATGTAGAGGAATTAACTCAAGAAATATGATGAAAACCCCATCTTTTTATCCTTGATGGAAACAATACAATATGTGCCTTGCTGGCCCTACCGTCACTGAGAAAGAACACCGCAAGATTGAACGCAAAGCTATGCACTTCTCCCATTGCAAGAAAAACCAATCTAGTTGTCCAAACCAAACGAATAATTCACAGAGAATTACAAAGATACCAAATCATGCATAAAATAATTCAGAGAAGATTCGAATAATATTCATAGATAAGTTGATCATAAATCCACAATTCATCGGATCTTGGCAAACATACCGCAAAAAAGTATTACATCGAATAGACCTCCAAGAACATCGATGAGAACATGGTAGTGACAATCAAATTGAGAGAAGAAGCCATCTAGCTACTAGCTATGGACCCATAGGTCAGTTGTAAACTACTCATGCTTCATCGAAAGGGTAATAGAGTTGATGTAGAAGCCCTTCGTGATCGAATCCCCCTCCAGCAGGGTACCGGAAAAGGTCCCTAGATGGGATCTCACGGGTACAGAAGGTTGCGGAGGTGGAAAAGTGTTTTTGTGGATGCTTTTTGTGGTTTGGGGATATTTGGGAATATATAGGCGAAAGAATTAGGTCAGGAGGATCACAAGGGGCCACGAGGGTGTGGGGCGCGCCCTAGGCTGGTGGCCTCCTGGTCGGTCCCCTTTGGTATTCTCTTCGCCCAATATTTTTTATGTATTCCAAAATAATTCTCCATGAATCTTCAGGACTTTTGGAGTTGTGCAGAATAGGTCTCTCAGATTTGCTCCTTTCCGGTCCAGAATTCTAGCTGTCGGCATTCTCTCTCTTTGTGTAAACCTTGCAAAATAAGAGAGGAAAGGCATAAGTATTTTACCATAATGTGTAATAACAGCCCATAATGCAATAAATATCAATATAAAAGCATGATGCAAAATGGACGTATCAACTCCCCCAAGCTTAGAACTCGCTTGTCCTCAAGCGAAAGCCGAAATCGAAAACCATGCCCATATGTTTAGAGATAGAGGTGTCGATAAAATAAAATACGGACATGAAGGCATCATGATCATCTTTAGAACAACATATAATGTCATATAATTTCTTATGCTAAAGTAACAATTCATTCACAACGTAAAGTATGAATCAAAAACTTTTATTGAAAACTAACAAATTATGATCTCAATCATTGAACAATTGCAATTTATCATAACATCGGAAAGAGTCAATGTAAGAGCTTTTGTATAGCAAGTCCACATACTCAACCATATTTTAGTATTTCACAATTGCTAACACTCACGCAATACTTATGGGTGCAAAGCCTCAATCGGACACAGAGAAAGATGGGGGCTTATTGTTCGCCACCCAACCTTTTACCTCAAGGATAATGTCAACAATAATACTTTATGATAACCTACATCCGAGTGGATATATATATATAGGGTGGGTCTATGATGATAACACCCCTTAAGACCTTATTCTGCACACCAAAACGCCTTATTCTGCACACCACCAAGATCGCGCGCCGCCCCTCCCCTCCCGGCCTTCTACCGCGGCAGCGGCCTGGGCGAGCCGCCGCCCCTCCCCTCCCTGCCTTCTTCCGCGGCGGTGGCCTGGGAGCGATGCCGCCCATCCCCTCCCCGCTTTCTCCCGCGGCGGCAGCCTAGGAGCGACGCCGCCCTTCCCCTCCCGGCCTTCTTCCGCGGCAGCGGCCGGCAGCGAAGCCGCCCGTCGCCTCTCGGCCTTCTTCCGCGGCAGGCACCGAGCAACACCAGCCTATCGGCCTTCTTCCACGGCAGCAGCTCGGTAGCGCCGCCACCAAACTCCTCCGGGCCTGCAATTAGCTATACTTCATCAGATGTGGAGTGGTGCTGCCTCGACATCAAACCAATTCGAGCAAGGAGGAGTGTGCGCAAGGTTGCTTCATCCACGGTAGCTTCTTGGAATAAGTCTGCATCGACCTTCAGAGCAAATCCTCCTTCCCCGTTCACCTTCAGCAACGTCCAGACCGCCCATGAACTTCTGAAGGGCAAGTGGACTGCACGGGCGAACGTGAAAGTTGTGCAGGCGGACGAGAAGGGAACTTCCTCCTGTAAACGCAAGGAATCACTGCATGACGAGGTAAGCAGTACACTTCCTCAACCATCTCAGTGTAGTTATCATAGACAAAGTAGTACAAGCAGTACATCGCGCGATTATGCAGTACAAAACAGGCAGTGCGGTTGCTTCAGTTTGTTGTGGGGGAAAATGCAGTACGCTTGTATAGGTTCATTACAGATAATGATGCAGTGCGGTTGCTTCAGTTCACCTTGCGGGGTGATGCAGTCACCAAGCAATGCTTCGGCAGTACCATTTTGAACACATTGCAGTTCGCATGATTCAGTTCATTTAACCTGACAATGCAACTCGGTCATTTTGTGTGCAGGAGATGATGTTCAGCAGATACAAAATGCCGCGCATAATTGACAGCACTGAGAACAACAACTTTCAGAAGAGTGGATATTCTTCTGAAAGAGATACTGGCTGGGTTACCCCTAAGATTCCTCGTGGATTCTTCACGACGACAAATAGGGTGCAGTACTCTCCACAAGAAGATTTTTCACATGACGAAGATGTAGTTTAAGATGACGATGATGTCACATTTGTCTGGGAAGGCACTCACCAACGTGATGATGAAGACGATGACGATGAAGATGAGCCGATAACAGTTCTCAACCCAGAGTATAAGCACGAGTTCACTATGTTTGGACAGCATGTCCGAACAGACAATGATGACGCAGTTGAACACGATGTTGCAGCAGATGATGATTATGTCTATGATGATGTGCCACTGCTCCAAAAATTTCAAACCAATCCACCAAGACATCGTCACAACACTGGATTACCACCACGTCCACCTGCCGCACCCCAAAACAGAGCTCAGCATCCACCTGCTGCACCGAAAAACAGAGCTCCAACCAGACCTGCTGCATCAACTTCGACGCTGCGGCCACCAATGGTGCCTTGGTCAAAAGTAAACAGCAGGTACAAATCCTCCTCACTGTTACCGCCGCGAGATCCTCAACCACACACATCTGCTATAACCCAGCCATGTCCAATACAACCCGGCAAGCTGCAAACACCATCAGGCGAACGACTCTACACACATGTAAGTTTATGGTCTGAAAAAAAAGTTGCAGTCCATTCAGATAACATTGCAGTGCACACTGATATCTCTTGTGAGCTTTGTCTAGGAACATTGCAAATGCTTTATTAAACTCGTATGCACTCCTCGTATTCAAAAAACAGAACAGAACAAATTTTCTCTTATAGCATTTCAATTAATGCAAGATAAAAACATGCCGCTGAACCTCGTACCTGCTGCTGGAATGAAATTCACCACGTACGACAAGGCATGGGACTTTTACAACAATTATGCAAGATGTGCAGGGTTTGGTATACGCAAGAGGGCAAAACACAGGACAAATGTCTACATTGTCTGCACAAGAGAAGGGGTCCACAAGCAGGCTGTGTCAGATTATCACCGGGTACGTCAGAAGACATCAAAAAGGATTGGCTTCAATGCAAAGATTAGAGTCAAAAAAAGGAAGGAAGGAAAATTTGTGATAGAAATGGTTCAACTCAACCACAATCACAAGATGCTGGAAAGCCCCGGGATGCTTTTGCACATGCGATCGCACAAAAAAGACGATCCTTTGATAGACCAGTTAGTGAAAGACATGCAACTGGACAACCACACACATGCTCAGATGATGTCGACGCTGTGGTCTGCAGTACATGGGACATACTAGCCGTGACTGGGTAAACAGGTAAGCACGTAATAGAGCATATCTCTTGAGCATTCTGTCTGTAATTATTCCCTGTTTGGTGAGATAAGTTTGCATTGTCTCTGAAAATGCAGGAAACAGAAGTTTGCCAAAGAAGAGTCTGAAGATGATGTCAAGAAACTTCTGAATTTCTTCGAGAAAATGCAAAAGATAAACCCAGAGTTCTTCTATGATTATGACGCTGATGCAGATAACCGTGTAAGAAATGTCTTTTGGGCGAACGCAAGTTGCAGAGGATCGTATGAAGATTTTGGAGACTGCGTTACATTTGACACGATGTATAAAACTAACAAATTCCACATGCCGCTGGGAGTGTTTGTGGGGGTGAACCATCATCTACAGAGCACCATATTTGCTGTTGCACTCGTGCGAGATGAAACAATACCATCATTTGAGTGGGTTTTCAAAACCTTTCTGAGGTGTATGAACAACAAGCCGCCAATCTGCATGCTCACAGGTACAAAAACTAAAAAACACCTGCATACTTACGTTTTGTTTTGTTTTGTGCACTAATATTTCTTCCATCTATCTTGCAAACACACAAACAACTTAATAAAAAAACATTGTTTGTCTCTTCTCAGACTAGTGTTCTTCGATGAAGGCAGCATTAAAAACTTTCCTCCCACAAACTCTGCATAAGCAGTGTCGGTGGCATATCTTGAAGAAGTACAAGGACCACCTCGCCTTGCTATATAAGGCGCACGAGAAGCTGAAGGACGAACTCAATGCAGTGTTGAACCACCCACTAATGCCGTCAGAATTTGAACGAGCATGGAAGAAACTCATTCAGAGGTACAACTTGAAAGACGGCGAAGTGATGAATTCACTGTGGCATGACAGGCACGAGTAGATCTCGGCTTACTACAAGGAAATTTTCTATGCTCGGATGACTTCCACACAGAGAAGCGAGAGCATGAACCGCATACTGAAGAAAAATTTTGTCAGGGAGAAGCATGATCTCCATTTGTTTGCTCAGCAGGTGGACAAGTGCATTCAGACAAGGAAGGCCGTCGAGCACGCAGAGACAGTAGCAAATGAGGTAAACAAAATGTCAATCAAAAACTGCTTAAAAATATGACTACAAAAACAAACAATTTTTTCATATCTCTGGATCGTAATAGTGCATTTGTGATCATGCAGTCAGAGGTAAAAACAACAACAAAGTTTGGCTTCGAAGTTCAGCTATCAAAAGCGTATACAAGGGCAGTGTTTGCAGATTTCAAAGAAACACTCTACCGTAGCACTGCATTTAGAGCAGAACGGTGCCCTGAGAACCCGACAAAGTATCTCGTACAACACTACAACAGATCGGATGCATTTGACTGGGCAAGGCATAATTTCCAAGTGGTCGCCAATGAAGATAAAGGTGTCTATGAATGTGAGTGCAAACTCTGGACACACACAGGTGAGACTCCTAGCAAAAAAAATTCTAGATTCTCATAGTCATGCACGAAAGCTAACTTACTGAACTTTAAAAGTACATATGCATGTGTAATTCACAAAACTAAATGAAGTTCACTTCTTTAAAAAATGAACAAATAATGAAAAAAAAAATATGTTTACTAATTTCATGTAGTTCACTTACAGAACAAAAAAAATCATGTGTTTGTCTGCAGGCCTCTTCTGCGTCCATGTCTTATCCATGCTTTCTCATTTGAGAGTACTCAATATTCCTGATGTGTACATCATGAAAAGATGCACCCGTAACGCAAGATCAGATGCAACGTTTGACAGAAGAGACTACGAACAAACAGCACCAGATGGAACCTCGCTTTTTTGCCGTAGAAAGTTGCTGACAGAAACAGCAATGGACCTTGCAAACAGAGCGACAAGGTCCGACGCTGGGTGCCACAGAGCGTTGTCTGGTATGAGGGCACTGATAGAGGAAGTTGACGTGCTCAACAAAGAAGAAGAAGAAGAAGAAGAAGCAAAACTAAAGCAAGCAGAGAAATCCCAGCATGACAATAATTTCGAGAAAGTAGAAAATACTGAACACATCGGAACTGCTGCTATCAAAAAAGAAACAATTCTTCCACCTCCTATTTCAAACACGAGAGGAAGGAAGAAAGGGGGAGATGCAACCCAGAAAAAGGTGGCATGCAAGGAGAAAAATGATGACAAAAATAGTAAGCCACAACATGAGCTGGACAGTGATGGTCACCCACTGGGAATAAGAAGGTGCAAGACATGTAATGAAATCAGCGGCCACAATTCCAGGACGTGTACAAAAAGAAATGAACAAGAAAAACGAGGACATGGAGATGTACAACAAAACAAAAATTCCACTCACAACACTAAGAAATGGACGAAACCGAGACATTGTAGCATCTGCAAAAAGAGGAAGAGACACAATTCAAGAACCTGCCCCAAAAGAAAAAGAAAAAGATCAGAAAATGAGGAAGACAAAGAAGGTGAGATCAAAGAAGAAGATGATGACAGAACGGAAGAAGAAATGGCATATGAAGAAGTAGATGGAGAAGAGGAGGAAGAAGAAGAGAGTGAAGAGGACGAAGAACGTGAAGAAACTGAAGAAATAGTGGCGTATGAAGAAACAGATGATGAAGATGATGAAGAGGAAGAAGAGAGTGAAGAGACTGAAGAGAGTGAAGAGGACGAAGGACATGAAGAAACAGTGTCAACAAGACCACCACAAGGAAATGCTGCTGTATAGAAAAAACCGAGAACAACACCACTTTCAAAAAACAAGGTAGGAGCAAAGAAGGATGCAGTTCACAACATTGGAAAACGAAAACCACCATCAACCAGCACGCGGGGATCAAAGAAGGATGCAGTTCACAGCACTGGAAAACCAAAGCAGCCATCAACCAGCACGCGAGGAGCAAAGAAGGATGCAGTCCATAGCGCTAGAAAACCAAAGCAGCCATCAACCAGCACGCGGGGGGCTACAAACACAAAGGTGCAGAGACAAGAACGAGCAACACCGCCATGGAAAACAAAAGAAAGTGCGACGTTAGACACGCTCCAGTCACCGCGCAGAAGCAGCAGGTTAACGACCAAATAGATGAACAAACAATAAATTAATCGTATGCATAGCAGTTTGCTTATCTCTATGACTTATGTATCAGTTTAAATTTTGTGTAGACACAAATTTCTCGTTGACTATGAGTTATTCAACTAAACCATGTAAAAGAGAAAATGGTATATAGAGTATACCATATATATATATAGCAGTCTTGAGTAAAACATTGAGACATTTTGATTCAAAAACCATGTAAAAAATGTTGTTAGCTCGCTGCAGTCCAACGAGTAGTACATATAAAACGCATTTCAATATGCAGTATGGAACTTGCAAATATGTAGTATGCTTCGAACTATCATGCAATACTATAGACTAACTACATGTAGTACACACCATACAAATTGGGAAAAAATGTGGAAACATGTAGTGCTCAGCTAACACATAAACAGTTCACATATTGTAACCATGTAAACACAAATTTCCCACTGAATAATAATTGAAGTGGTTCAGATCACAAAAGTGCTTGTTACAAAACACATCAAAAAAGATGAAGCGTTCAACACGCAAAAGTACTTATTACAAATCAACCTCATAACCTTAGCCAATCACGTCAAACGTGATTCTAACCGTACAATCCTCTAGTTCAAAGAAGTTGAGGACAACAACTTGCTCAGACTTTAGGCCACTATCAATGACAAATTCCCTCCACCCTTTGTGCAGACACAGCCGCCCGTCAACGCCTACAGTGTACTTGGCTGGTTGAAGGTATCCATTACCAAGAACAACTTGAAGAATTCCTTTCTTCTTGAGTCGAACATACCTAACAGCTCGTTTAGGAATTTTCTGTAAAAAATAATAAAACTATTTGAGAACGAAACTAGCAGTACAATTCTCATACTATGCACAGAGATAGATGAAGTGCACAATAGTCCAACGAGTAGTACATATAAAACACATTTCAATATGCAGTATGGAACTTGCAAATATGCAGTACGCTTCGAACTATCATGCAGTACTATAGACTAGCTACATGTAGTACACACCAAAAAAATTGGGAAAATGTGGAAATATGTAGTGCTCGGCTAATATATAAGCAGTTCACATATTGTAACCATGTAAACTAAAACATAAGCTACATGCACACAAGCATAAAAATAAAAACAAGAAATAAGAACACATTGCAGTACACTTCAAAAAACAAAGAAAAAAGTGCGTTCCTAAAATACTGCAAGTTCAGAATGCAATGGAATTATACAAAAAAACAGAAAGAAAAAAATCATATCTAACGAATCATACCATCTTGTAGTGAGTCTCCACATCTGTTGGCGTAAGCTGATGGACAAAAGGACTCGTGCAGCCAAGGCCACGCCGAATCAAGGCAGAATAGAACGCAGAAACGTTGATCTGGCCCATATCCAATCCTTCCGTGAATACTGTACCATATGCAAGCTGCTCGGCTCGCCCAGTTCGGCACAACACCTTCCCACCATAACGAGCATGACGGGCCTGCGAGCAAGCTGAACAATTGCAGTGCGTCGGCACACCACAACCATGGCCGCAGCAGAAGAGATACACATAGGGGCCTGGAGCCATCGCAACAAAAATCTTGAAAAGCAAAAAAATAATAATAGGCTGGAGAAAGGAGAGAACTTGCGGCTAGTGAAGAAATGAAATGCAAAGGAAGGGTATAAGTTAGCCTTCATTTATATAAGAGGAATGCAAAAAGGTCAAAACTAAAAATTAAAGGGGACTTAATGGAAATTATGTTCCCAAGAATAAAGGACAATCAATAAAGGCTTATGTTACCAAAGAAAAAGGAACGAAAAAAGAAGGTGTACTTTGACTGCAGCAATTCCCACGAAGAAAACCGCAGATCATTAAAAAATAATACTCTGAAAAATTATAATCCACACACCATTTTATGTGTGCAGTTCTCCAAATTCGTACCAGGAAGTTCACTATATGTGTGGATGAAGTGCAGTACATGATAAAAAAAGCAAAAGAGAAGCACTTTCGCAGCATTGGCATAGCCAGTCACAACTTTTTGGCAAAAGGAGGATGCACGCAGTGCAAAATGTGTACACCTACAGCACAGAACTATGACGAATGCAGTGCGCATAGGAGCACAAAAACATTGTACACCCGTACACTAAGAAAAAAGGATACGAAATAGGAAAAACAATAATGAAAAATGATACCGATGTAGTGCACAAAAATGTAGCCCAGAAAATGTGTAGTACGGTATGCGTGCACATGCAGTACTGAAACTAAATCAATGTAGTGCACGCATGATTTACTAAAAAAAGCAGTGCATGCCCCAACGTTGAAAAAGTAACAAAGGAAAAAAATTGACCACCCAGGTGCTACCGGCCCCAGCCAGTCTCATAATAGGTCTGCACCCACAGAAGGGGAGTCGTTCTGAGCCACAGTGAATGGGGCCAGTTGCACATGGGCCCACAGGTCATAGAGCATATAGCTAAGAGCGCCGTGTATAAGCGCCCAGATAAGTATACGGAGGAGTTCGACCAGTATGCCTCGCCACCGCTTATAAACAGGTCGGGTGCACCTTCCCCGGGCCAGGTCGGGCGCGCCTTCCGCGGGCGAGGTCGGGCGAGCAAGCCGCGTCGCCGCGTGCTCCGGCTCGTTCCAGGCTCGGCCTCGCAGGGGGATGTGGAGGGGGGTCACGACCCCCCTCCCCACCCCCTGCTCGGCCTCGCGCTAACGCACGCAGTGCGCTTGGTTGACAGGCGCAGTGCGGACATTCTGTTTTTCCCATCAAAGGGGACGCGCGCAAAAACCCACCCGGACCCCAC
>NC_057797.1:296410525-296469850 GCF_018294505.1 Triticum aestivum | reverse complement strand
CCCCCTTCTCGGCCTCGCGCTAACGCACGCAGTGCGTACAAGAACAATACAAAAAATATATGGACAGCTAAAAAATTGGGGGGGGGGGCCCATGTACCTTAACGTACAAACAAATAAAAAAATCTACTACAAAACGCAACTATAGGCTAAAAGCAATGCGTTTTTTGTTTTGGCAAAAAAAAGCAGTTCGGTGTCATAAAGCAATGCAGCTTCGGCATGCACACATGTGCAGCACTTTGCTTGAATGCCAAAAAAATGCAGTTATCTTATATTGGACAAAGAAGTTTGGCATCAAATGCGATATAGTTTATTGAACACATATCATACATATAAAGCGTGACAAAAATGCCAGTTCACATAGACCGTGGTCGTCAACAAAAAATAAAATTATACACTTATATATATTGTATTAGTTATTGATATAAAATACACATACATATACAAAATCATCCACATGCACTGCTGCATAAACGAACAAGAAGAAACACAACGACAAAAAAAGTCTTTTTCATACATTGTCTACCTTAGTCAGCACACACAAACACAACATCAAAACCTAGCTATTGTCCACGCACAGCCTTTTGCACCCAGTAGAAAAACAGTGCCCAAATGACTGTTACTGCGTCTGCGACTGCGTCTGCGATTGCGACAGGGAAGTGAGCCCGAGGTCCGCAATCAGTTCACGTAACTCAAGCGGCATGTCTTCATAACACAACATGTTCAAAGGATTGAACAGCAACTGGAACATGTACTCCGCCTTCCAGTCTTCAGCAGCAGGATGAAAAAAAAGAAAACAAATGCAAACAAGTGATTAAAAAAAGGTTGTCATAAAGAACACAAAAGTAAAAAGAAAATAGAGAAGCTGTTACGTCGGATTTCAAAATTTTCTCAACTAGACGTTAGACGTCATACAACTGCGTCATCCTCAGAACATAAATTCCGCACTCATTTGCTCCCTGTGCTGGCACGACTGGGTAAGATGGCTTCTCTGCCAATTTAACCCAGTCAGGAAGGTTCCTCAATTTATACATTTTTTCACCATAAATCGCCTTCAGCAGCTGAGTCATCCTCCTCATCTGGCAAAAAAAAGAAGCACAAGGTAAGAATAACACACATCACGGATCAAAAAGTTGATATTCAAACGAACCCAAAAAAAAGTTGTTCTCAAACATCTATAACAATCCCTCTTTTAAGTGCACATGTGAGAAAAATGCAATTCTGTCGTGCATATGTTGAAGTTCACTACATAAACAATTGCAGTTTATAAAAAAATACAGTGGGAGAAACACAAAGAAAGCTTTACGCTTGGCAAAGAAAAAATAACATACCACTTCAGTGCAATCTGCATGGTAGTCAGTCCTGCGCCACCTTGTCGTGACATCAGGATGGCCAGTGTACTTCCTACTGTCATGGATATCAAGGGTCTGGCGATGCTGGTTCATCGTGTATAAGGAATAATGACCATCATTGAATCGCGGCATCATAATCTGTTCGCTTAAAAAATGAAATCAAAAGTTCTTTCGACACGTACCACCAGGACCACTGTTCCAAAAATAACTATAAAAAGAAATGCAACAAACCAGGAAAAATAAATGACAAAAAACAATGAATTTACCAGTTTTGCATCCAACAGGTTTGCGCCGTCGTTCACAAAAAATTTGAACTGCTTAACTGCATCTTCTAAAACAAACGAGCTATGCACAACTGGCAACACAGGATTTCCGTCATTATCTCTCGTCACAGAGGTTTCCATTTGAAGAACGTACTGCACACAAAAAAGAACAAAAAAAGGACATGAAAAAAAGAATAAACAATGCAAGCAGGCATGGACATGAAAAATCCCAGTGCAATAGGAAAGAATGACAACAAACGTTTACCGTGATAAATAAAGGTGAAAGTAGCAAACGTTCACCAGATTGATAAGCTAAACCCAATTCAGGGTCTTGCTTCCAGTACTTGATGACAAAATCCTTGATATACGAATCCATTAAAGCTCCTTTGCCAAATGTATCATAGATATAGTCGATATTGTAAGTATCGACATCACCAAAAGGACCATGCACCATAAAGAACGCGTTCCTGCAGTAAACATACACAGATGGGATCAATAAAATTAGAATTAAAATCAAAACACACAAAAAGCATGAAAGGGCACACGCATCACATAAAAAACTTACTCGCGGTATTTGGTTACAAAATCTTTGCTGAGAACAAGATCCTTTATTTTAATCGCCTCATCCATATATCTGAACCTCGGAGGCTTCAATTTCTCTATAGAGCATCTCAACTTAAAAGCCCTCTCACCTGCCCTCTTGTTCGAAAATTCTTCAACCTCATCCAAATGAGGACGATTAATTGCTGCACCCCTAGTCCTAGTTGCACGTGCACACGGTGTAACAAAATCATCATCATCAACATCATATACATCGATCGTGTGGAGAGCTAGGTCGAGAGACACTTCCACCATCAGGTCCAGACGCCACATTTGTGTTCAAACCAGAATTATCTGGAGAGATTTCAATGACACAATCCTCCATAACCACATCAGAACCCTGGGACTCAAACAGTGACGTACAACCTTCATGAAGCCCCCAATCAAAACCTAAAAACGTGCAGAAAAAACATGGAAGCACTCAGTACAAAACACAAAAACCAAAAAACATGTATAGAGAAAAAATAGAATGCAGCCCACTGTTGTATACAGCAATGCAGCCCGCACTTGTATACAGCAATGCAGCCCACATATAAATAACAATGCAGCCCACTTCTACACAGCAATGCAGCCTGCACTTGTATACAACAATGCAGCCCACATATAAATAACAATGCAGCCCACTTCTCTACAGCAATGCAGCCCGCACTTGTATACAGCAATGCAGCCCACATATAAAAGAACAATGCAGCCCACTTCTCTATAGCAATGCAGCCCACACTTGTATACAGCAATGCAGCCCACATATAAATAACAATGCAGCCCACTTGCCCATAAAGAAGCGGAACCAAGCAGTAGTCAAAAATAAAATAAAGCGAGGATAAAGAAGTTCAATAAAACAACCTTTATCTGCAAAAATTAGAAGTGATGTTAAATCAAGGCAACACTTCCTCGATGTTAGCCAGCTATAGAGCATGGCCTTTCTGATGTAGCCAATGTGCTCCACCCAAACTTAGCAACTCGAACACCATCCCATGTCTGCAAGAATTGAAACATATAGAATCCACAATCATGCCTGCAATAAAAAGAATAAAAAACATCAGTTTCACAAAAATTAAGTGAAAAAAAAACTTGAACGGTATGACACAGAAGGGCTGTAAAGAACGCACCCATTTGGCTGCAATGGGACAATGACATGTTTCAACACAAATCAGTCAAGTGTGGGAGGATTTAGCGGCTCATAAGAACTCAAGCTACCTTCTTTCCATGCACGCTTGATATTTTTAATCATCCTCCTAAAAACCCTGACCACATCAGGGCTGCCAGGTTTGTTGAGCGAGTCAAGAAATTCAAGCCGCCTTTCTTTCACATTTAACGCAACTACACAATAATGACCAACACCATCCCTCGTATCTGGCGGATCAAAAGTTGCAAAAAGGACCTGTTGGAAGCATGAATAAATAAATAAAATTATTATAACAAGAAAAAACAGAACGTTATAAAAACAAAACAGGCAAAATACATATAAAAATGTCTCTCACCATATCCTTTTTATCAACACGCTCCTCGGCTTTTGAAGAGAACATCATTTTAACACTCCTGCCTACAGTACCACCATTCCAAATATTTGCCTGCAAATCAAAACCAAAAATCAAATAAGCAAAACAACTTGTCGCACGAAATCAGAAAAGAAAATGAAAAAAATAAAACAAAAATTTCTGCATTCTTACACAAATATGGTACCGGACAACCATTGTTGGAGATCTCTTAAACTTATCTACCAGCAAAGAAACCCCAAG
Source organism: Triticum aestivum (assembly GCF_018294505.1). Lineage (NCBI taxonomy): Eukaryota > Viridiplantae > Streptophyta > Magnoliopsida > Poales > Poaceae > Triticum > Triticum aestivum. The sequence continues at coordinate 296,465,899 of NC_057797.1, read as the reverse complement.
ATCTACAGGCCTTGTAGTGAGCATCCCTTTATCCCAAATGGATTGACCAACTTCGCCAATGCTAATATCACCCATCTCAGTTTTAAAAGAAATCATGTCCCTGAATTTTTCATGAAAAACTTAAACATAAGATACTAAAAAATAACAACAAATAAAAACGGGTAAATACAAAAATTAGATAATACATATGAACAAAACAATTTCTAAAAAACCATACTTCTTCTTCTTGTCCTTCCGAGCCCTTGTAACAGCAGCGTACAACTCATTGTATCTTTTCAGAAGAGCTGGATCAATGCTCGACGGTGTCACAACAGGGAGTTCATCATCTGTAATAAAAAAGATGAAGTTCACTTATACAAACAATGAAGTTTAAATATTAAGATAAGGGAATTCTGCTAGCTATTTTTAAAATTATAGACAAAAGATCAAAGTTTCACGTATCATTAAACATCTAATACAGATACCATAGTAATTAAACAACATGAATGAGAAAAACATCAAACTGCACCGTTAAAAAAAATCTCTTGCCTTCAGTGTCAGAGTCTTTAGGCTGCTGTTCTTCAGAACTGAGCAAAATATTTTCTTGTATAGGTTGCGACTAATCCACCACAACCTCACTGGACTTTCCTTCTGTAGCAACATCAGCATTCTCTCGATTTACAACAGTTTGGTCAACGGAAGCTTCCTTAGATACTTCAACTACATGAGGCTCCACTATCGATACTTCCGGAACATCATTGGACACCAGAGAGACAGGGGAAGCAACAACACTAGCAACAGGGGCAACATTCTCCGGTGGCTTTTCAATGCCAACATCAGAATCTTCATGCCGACTGGTGGGAACAGCATCATGGGATCCTTGAGCTACAGAAGGATCTGCACACTCAATGGCAACTGATACAGAAGCATCAACACTAACACGGCCATCAAGAGCACAACTGCCCTGATTCAGATCAACGTGGACTTGCATGTTTCGTTCTCCAACCTGTGTAAAGTTTAAAAAACACCCAGTAAGACAAAAATAAGCATGGGGATAACCAACACAACAACACACAGCACACTTATGTCAAAAGACTGCTGGCAACATACACATAACAACTACAGTCCACATATGCAAAACAACACCAACACACGTGTGTCAAACATAACTACAACTGCAACCCACATATACATAAAAAAACTCCAGTTCACTTTGACAAACGCTACAGTTCAGTTATGTTAAATACTGAAGCTCACGTACGTAAATAAGTATGGATCATGCATGCCAAAAAGAACTGCAGTTCACTTTTGTCAAACAGTGAAGATCACACATGTAAAACTATTGCAGCTAACATACGCAAATGAAAATGCATATGGATGAACATAACAGCGTACATCAAGTTTATAACAGACAACAAAAAATTAGATTACAACCCACTAACAGAACAAGTAATACAACTATACCTTATCAGCTACAACATCCAGAGGGGACGCTGCATCACCCAAGACCTCATCCTTCCCAGAGCAATTGTAAGTCTCTTTGTGCACATCACGAGCAGCGACACCAGTCTACGGGCATAGAACAAACCAAAAACGAGAAATAAGATGGTACCGACCGAAAAAGAAAAAACTCCAACTATGCACAAGCAGTACACACTTCACAACAGAGAAGTACACAAAAAAATATGGGAACCAAACAAATGTAAGTTCAAATAAAAAGGGAAGCATGGCAGAACAGACATGGAAGGAGTATTTATACCTGACGAACTCCATCGTCTCTAGTTCCATCGACACCAGAAGATTCCACTCCAGCCTATAACAAAAAAAACAAAAATAGTGAGGAGCAGTCAACATAATACACAAAAAAGAGGTCCAAAGCCACAAAAAACCTAGAACATACATTATCAGCGCCAACGCCAGCGTCCTGACGGATCATTTCATCCACAATATGCCCAGCATCCTTCTCATACCGACCACATTTTTCTTCTTGTGAATGTCTCAATTGAGCATACGAAGAACAAACATTTGTCACTGCAATCTTCAGGCTTTCAATCACACCAGAATCAAAATTGTGAGCAGCAACAATATCTTCATCTCGTGGGCCATGGCCAATAGGGAAAAAACCAGCAACTGTCCTCAACCTGTCACCAGAGGTTGGCAAATCTTCAGTCAGCTTCAAAACCTTCAGAAGAAGCTCATCAATCTCCTCATGCTTTTTGCCGCCAACAAATGTCTGTTTATAAGAACTTGTATTATCAAACATCTGTCGAGGCATGAAACCACGAGTATGCGGCACCTCATCATCACAGGCAGGAAGCTAACTACAGATAGGCTCATAAAACCTATCATGAATGCTAGGCCCCGCATCAGAGCTGTCGTGTACAACTGCAACAGGACGGTTGTACACAATATCACCTGACGCCTTCCACTGCAAAAAAAGACAACACGCAAATAGAAGTACACATGTGAGTACTAGAAGAGTTCACATTTATAATGACTGCACATTTTATTAAATCTGATATTAAAAAATCAGCTGCACTAACCGGCAGCTTCCCAAATTTGTAACTTTCCAAGTAAATCTTTCCCTTCACAAGCACATCCTCATTGTACAACTTCATTAGGTCCTTGGTCATCAGGTATGACGCACGTGGCGTCAACGTGTGCATGACTGAAAATTTGCGAAGCTTCAAGCAGTCAAGATACATAATCAGGGGGACAATGGCACAACCCTCTGCACAATTCTGCTTGCTGCCTTCTGATTGCCACCTAACCACAGCTGCCTGCAACTCATCAACAACAAGCTGACAAAAGTCCATCTGAGCCATAGCCGCATAATCCATGTTCTCTACCATCGCAGCAACTCTACCCAAACGAACTGCAGGCCCCGGGCACAGCAAATTCTGGTAAAGTATCAGGAAGAACACCTTCACAGCAAGGTCAACACTCACATAATCATCTTCCTCCACCAACACCTTCAACTTCTCAAGCAAGTCCTTGACACCTATACTTTTTGAACGGTCAAAGCCAAGCTCATCCTTGAGGGCAGTCAACGATTCATCATGACCGCTAGAAGCAGGCATGGGTGCAGTGTGACATCCCATAGGTAAATCAAAAATGTGATGAACTGCATCACAATTGATTCGAAGAAACCTGCCATTCTCAAAGTCCATTAACATAGTGGCAGGGTCAATCACTCCCATCAAATAGCACATAAGAATGCGCGACACATTTTTCTTTACTGTCAGATCAAAGACAACACCAAATCCAGCATCCCTAACACGGCTGCAATGCGCCTCTTTCAACAAAGAAGCAGCCTTGCAAACAGTGGGAAGCGACAAACGCACGGTCTTGTTAAATCGAGAATCATCTCCCTCACCATCATCTTCAGTTGCATTGCTCTTACTAGACTTCTTCCTCTGTGTAAAGGGAAATGCAGTCCACATTAGAAGATTAGGCATAAAAAAAGAGACATAGAAAATACAGAAAGAATAAGAAATGAAGGAAACAAATGCAGTGCACTTCAACAAACCTTTGGAGCAGCAACCACCTCCTCGCCAGAATCACCACCAACATCTTCGTCGACATCATCATGGGCACGCTTGGGTACACTCTTAGATGAACCACAGTCTTTGCGTCTAGAAGGATGAACACCCTTCACATAATCAGCAATCACAAAGTTGTCGTCATCAGAATTGGGACCTTCAGTGACATGTAGTCGTTTGTGCTGAGGTTCATCACTTCCACCAACTTCAGCAGTTCTCTTGCCAAGATTCTTCTTCATTCCAGCAACACGTGGACTCCGCCGAGGTGTACCACCTTCCTCAGCAACAGTACTCAACCTCTTCTTCACATTGCCAAATTTACCACCCTTGGCACCATCTACAGTTCTCCTCTTCTTCTCCTTTTCAGCAAACTCTTTTGACTCAATTTCAAACCTCAACTTCTTCTTGCTTTGCTTCAACTCATATTGACGAAGGTGTTTCGATACCATCCAATCCTGTGTAACTTCCTGTGTACCATCAACAGACTGCGACTGTGTTTCAGACAAGACAGGACGTCTCTGATCAAAGCTCACACCAACATTACCCTCTGCAAAACAATGGTCAATCAATTGAGTAACCTCCTCAAACCCAGGCGCCCCAGCATGGAAAACAGGAACTGCGTCAAAATAAAGTTTGTCTATGCTCGTTAAAAATTGCACAAAAAGAACAAATGCAGTATAGTTAGACATATAAATGTAGTGCTCAACCATAAACTAAAAATAAAAAATAATGCATTGTACAAAAAACTTGAATAAACCAACAATGCAGTTCACAAGCACATACACTGGAGTTCACATACAAAAATAAAATGCAGTGCTGCATATACTAAATTCACGGATATTCGCAACAAAAATGTCGAACTAGATAAAACAAAGCATACACAAAAATAAACAAATTAATCACATACCAGAAGAAGGGGCCACACTTATAGGAGAAGATTCAATCGGCGAATTCACTTGATGTCCTCCCTCGACACCATGATCCTTACCACCAGGACAAGGAGAGACAATTGGTGTATCATTATGAGCACTGCAATCACGTGCTAGATTCATAAAAAAACAAGAAAAAAGAAATTACAAAAACATCACATGACAAAATAATGCAAACAAACGCTGACAACTAACAGAGCATAACCCAATATGCAGGATGAATTAGGAAACTAGATAAACACCAAACAAAATAAACAAAGCCTAACGAATAAGCACTCCACATACCTTGAACTCCTTCTCTCGGCCTGCTCGGCGAAGACATAGCGTTTCCCTGCAACACAAAGGACGAAGTGACAGACATAAGCAACAAAATCGGCGAAAATCTCACAAAACCCTAGATCCGCATTCCTACACACAACTATCGACTTCAAAACAAGATAAAATTGACTGCCTATGAAAAATTACACAAGCAAAAAGAGCTACAACAACTACAAGAATCACAAAAACAGGGAGAGGGGACAATCAACACCGAGCCAAGAGGAACATACCGAAGAAAAGTGTGCGGCGGAAAGGGCGAAGGGGGGGCAGCGACGGGAATAGACAGGAAAGGGCTGCGGGAGCGCAACGGCAAGGGCTCACGGAGCGGACAACGACGCTGAATGCAGGAATAAGGACCTCTTGAGGGCGGCGGTTCTCCGGGCGACGGCGGTTGCTGCGCGCGACGGCGGTTTTGCCTGAGGGAGAGATGCCTCGGGAGAAACTGCAAGAGAGGACAGGGGATTGTTCTCGGTCTCTTTCTCTGACAGCGGAGCGGTGGAATAGCCTGGAAACGATACGTGGGAGGCCCGCGTGTCGCAAAAAGGGTCACAAATAACGGGCCGGCCCAAAAATAACCCGGACAAAATAAGCCAGTCTACATCAAAACGCACATATTACTAAAAAACAACAAAAAAAACATGATGCAGTTCTCTGTGAAGAATCATGAAGTTCAAATGGTAAAACAACAAATAAAATACATACAGTTCGTAAAAAAAGTTCAAATCAAAAACAAAACGCATGTTAAGAAAACACATCCGAAAAAAAGTCTACCTTCAATTAAGTGCCACACAAAAAAATGTGCCCCCCCTCCGCTCTCCCCTTAAACCTCATGTATAGTGAAGTAAGCACAGGCAAAAAAACAAATGCAGTACGCACTGCTGGAAAAATGCAGTGCATTTCTATACAGGATATAGTAAGCCATTATGCATTTCTTTTTCGGGATGAAGAAAAACGCGAACGCAGAAAAAGTAAACGTAGTGCGCAAGTACATGAACGTGCAGTACAGTATCATAAACAATGCAGTACAGTCGTAATTTGCTAAGCAGTGCAGTCCCGTACATTCAAAAAAAAATATTACAAAAAAAGTAAAAACACGGGAACAAAAATGAGAACTGTACATGCAGTAAGGAATGAAGTTCACGTCTAGTACATAACCGATGATTTACCAAAAAGCAGTGCACTCCACGACATTAAAAAGCATACAAAGAATAAAAAATGATCACCCAAATGATACCAGCCCCAGCCACACAAAATTTGACAACGTACATGCGTCTCTGAACTACTCGAACACAGGCCCAACAAAACCGACTAAGAAAAAACAATAAGTTCAAAAAAAGTGGGGGGGCCCCCCTCACCCCCCTCCCTCCCATTTCCCTACCCATCCCGTGCAAGGGAATGCAATAAGTACCGGCAAAAACAAGATGCAGTACGGTGCGGTAGAAGTATGCAGTGCATTCCATTGCGCAATGCAGACAGCCGAAGCATATAGCAAAGACACGCAAAAAACGATGAAGTACACACATGTATACAATATTGCAGTTCTGATTTGTACGCAACGCAGTGCGTAAGTGTAATCAATGAAGTTATGTTGTCACGCAGTATACATCTATAAAACATGACAAAATGCCCATTCGCATAGAATAATGTGGTGGTTAAAAAAATGTCCTGATCAAAAATAAAACAAACCCACCTTAAAAAAACCCCACGTTCGCATACATCCACCCGATCGGAGAAGTTCCATCGCCACAAGCCCACGATCCGCACAACCGCATCATCAGCGCGATCGTGCAGTTCATCCGACGAGGCCATCCCACCCTGTGCCCTCCCCTTAAATTCAGACCCCTGCCAAAGGCCTTCTCATCCACAAACAACACAAGTATCCATTGCGCTCCCACCAAAAGCACCAAGCCCTGCCACCGGCGATGACGTTCACCGACGAGTACAAGGGCGACAACGCCGTGGAGGCGCACGGCAACACCAAGTTGCACGTCATCCACACCAACGACATGAAGGAGATGGCGATCACCCTCGCGCAGTACGAGAGCCACCTCAGCCTCCAGCGCCACAAGATCGTCGGCATTGATCTCGAGTACGACAACGACCCTGAAGCAACACAGAAACCCGCCCTCTGCCAGCTCTCCATTGGCAAGAATCACCCGGTGCTGCTCTTCCAAATGAGCGACAGTGAAAGGTGCACCATCTTCGATAACTTCCTCGCCGACCCCGGGTACACCTTTGCAGGCTTCTCCATCGACGGCGACAAAGCCAGGCTGGAGCGCGTCAAACTGGAGGTCGCAAACTTCGTCGACATCCAGAAGGAGTGGAGGGTGCCCGAGGCAACCAAGCCGTTGGACTCCCTCGGAGACGTCTCCGGCGTGCTCATCGACGACTACTACAACAACATGTAGAAGAAGATCACCGATGACGAGCACCAGCGTTGGGCAATCCTGCCTCTGTCCAGGAGGCACATCGAGTACGCGACAAAAGGACGCCTACGCAGCGTACGAGATATGGAACCGCATCACCCTCACCCAGGACGGCCTTCGCCGTGAAAAGCTGGAGAAGGAGGAGCCCCCCAAGAAGCGCGCCAGGAGCAGCTCGGGATGGGGAGAGCCTGACTGGTGAAGAAGAAGATGGTGCCGGCCAGGAGCCAACAATGCCAGCATTCTTTTAGAATTATCATCAAATTTGCTTTCTGTTGTTTGCTTATGTATCGTTAGTTTGCTTGTGTGCTGAACCTAGTTTGCTTGCCATGCACAATCGCTTTATAATGATGAACTCTGATTATGTTAGTTTGCTTTCTATTCAACTTAGCTTGCTGGTGATGAAATTGTCGTATAGAATATATGTGATAATTTGTTTTCTATTGTGTGCTAATGTATCATTAGATTCGAGCAGTGCAGAAAACGAAATAAGAGTTGCAGTGTGCAAACAGGACGCATGCAGTGCAAGTTGTGTACGAATGCAGTACAGAATCTGTCCAATGAAGTCTTAACATACCCAACAAAGCGGTGCATGAACCTAAATTTGAAAAAAGAATACATAAGAGCAAAACCAGAAAATGAAAAACGCAAACACGTAAATAATCAATGAAGTACAGAAATATATGAACGTGCAGTACAGAACCATAATCAACGCATTACGCATATGATTTACTAAGCAGTGCACTCCCATACATTGGGAAAAAAGATTACATAATAGCAAAAAGACGGAAACAAAAAAAATGGCAACTGTACATGCAGTACGTAATGCGTACACATGCAGTACAGAACCCTGATCAATGCAGTGCAAGCTCCCGACATTGAAAAAACACATAAGAAAGAAAAAGAAAAAGAAAAAAAATGACCACCCAGGAGGCACCGGCCCCAGCCAGTCTCGTAATAGGTCTGCGCCCACAGAAGGCGAGTCGTTCTGAGTCACAGTGCATGGGGCCAGCCACACATGGGCCCATAGGTCAGAGAGCATACAGCTGCGAGCGCCGTGTTTAAGCGCCCAAATAAGTAACAAGAGGAATTCGACACAGATGCCTCTCCACCGCTTATAAACATGTCGGCCGCGCCTTCCGCGGGTGAGGTGGGACTAAACATTAGACCGCACACAGCGCACCGGGAACCAGCCGTGTGCTCACAGGCCGACCTGGGCCCAATTGCGTCTTCACTACCAGAACACAGGGCCAACAAAAAAAGAGAGGCCACTGAAAAAAAAATGCTACATACCATACACAAACACAGGCCCAACCACGCGTTCGTAGTTCGCCGTGATATGAAAATGCATTTCACTATTTTCAAGTAAGCAGTCCTGTTGCTTCTTAAATGCATTCGTGTTCACTGAATCACACCCAATCCACCACCTAATGCCAACCACACCATTTATTACTTCCATTGCTTGATTGGTTGCATAAAAACTTGTCCATTCGTGCTACAGACTAACACAACTCATCCCCCCGTTCCTCATTTTCCTGAAAACGTAGATCTAGGGTTCATCCCATCCACAGCTCTTCTCTGGAATTCCACTGAACCCGCCATGGACTGTAAGTGCGGGTGCTTGGCAAGGATGGCTCCGGTAGCGGACACATGCGTCTACGCAGAAGGCCTATAGCTCACCAACACCGAGTGGCACAGCATGCTCGACTGCCTGATGATACCCAACAGGGGGTTTCATGCGCCATGTCTTCATCGCCTCACAACCGCAGATCTACAGGAAAGTTGGGTATGTTTTTCCACTCACAATTTTTGCACATAATCTAGACTGCAAATACACATCTGAATATATAGTTCAATCAATTTGTTCTGTAATATCAACAAAAATACAAAACAGAATTTGTATTCTTGTTCAGATCTGTTAGCTATTAAGACTAGATGCTTCCGCCTATCTTTCTTCAGTACCACACCATGTATCGACATATGTACAAAAAAACAGGGTTAGTAGATAAGTTGCTGTTATCTTAACATGCTGGAGAAGTACACTATTACTGACATTGCAGTGCACACATGTTGCAGTATAAAATATATCCCAGTAAAACTAGGAGTCAATTGCGTATATAAGTTTGTTCATACATTGCAACTACTTTACAAAATACAATCATATATATGTAACTATTTAAGTAAACATAATTAAATCATACTAAGTATAAAACAAAAACATTTGCTGTTTACTTACAAATTCTTTTTCCACCCATTACAATATGCAGAAACTGCCATCCATAATAAAATTTCATGCTCCGAGTTCAGGGAAGCTTACTTTGGAGACAGAACACAAGAATGGCTATGGAGACATGGAAGCTGACTACCACATTGACTCTGAAGACTGCATCAAGATAACTACTGGTTGGAAAGATTTTGTCTCCCAGAATGGCTTTGAGGCCGGAGAAGTGGCCATGGTCTTTTTCTACAAAGAAGAAGACTCCATCAAGTTTACAATATTTGCACTCCATGCTGTCTAATATGAAGCAACCAATATTTCTAATGCTTTGCTTATGATGTATGCTTTTAAAATTATGTCCAACAAACAATTTGAACGATGCCTATTTAAAGTATGCAACCTCAACTACGTCATTTTATCATCCTTTTTAGACAAAGTTGCTGTTGGCAGTAATGCAGTTCTCTCGAACACATAGTGTGGTACTAATAATAACAAAAAGCAGCCATCTGAAATAGTAACAAGGAAATGCAAATGGTAGAAACTTTGCACTTAACATACGATGTTCAAAAACAATTATCATAGTATGCAGTTCAAAAAAAATCTTATAATAACTATTCAGCTAACACATGCGTATCATGGACCATCCATTCTAATAGCAGAATAGAAAATTAACAACACTGCTAATGCAGTACAGAAATGCATATTATGCAGTCATCTAGAACACAGAATGTAGTTTAAGAAAAGGAGAAATCTCATAAACAGCCATAACCACTGTAATACAACTACAACGAAGTACGCTACCAAAGAAAATGCAGTGCACTACAACGTATGCCGCGACTACAACAAATAAAATTAAAGCACTGAAACTACAGACAATGTGATAGACTGATAGAGGTGTCAATTTCACTCGCACTTCCATAACTCGCCTAAAAATTGTACAACCACTAAACTATCGAAAAATACACCCACAAAAATTTACATGGAAGACATGGCAACTTGATGAACAACATCACCTTTCATTTAAAAACCGCGATTCAGAAAATGACAATTATACCCGCAATACAATGAATTCAAACCTACAGCAATAGTAATTCCAATATTCAAACACGCGTGGACGGGCAAAAATCAAAAAAATCAACAAGAACAGAGGAGCGGACGAAGCTCACCCGCCCGCACAACCAAAATAGCAAGAAATTGAAAACTAACTCCTAAAAATTAACAAATTATAGAGTGAATGGGCCGATTAAAACGAACGCAATCAAACAATTCCTACTAAATAACAACATCCGAGCACAAAAAATCGCATCTGACACGAACACGAACGAACAGAGAAAGCTCGTCCGCCAAATCCCTCGATTTGCAAGCACTCTAGTATATTTTCCTGTAAATTAGAAAGAATAAAGCTAAAATGAGATGCAGACACAAACTGAATCATCCCGCGACACCCGATTCCACATAGAACACACGGGCGGAACACCAGAAAATGAAGCAGTTCTCCCGTGAAGCATTGAAGTGCCCAACGTAAAGAAGATGCAGTTCACTTGCATTCGGCGTGCAGTGCAGAAGTGGTGTGCAGAATAGTTATTCTGCTAATATTAGCATTATAGACCGTCTGTGTGTGTGTGTGTATATATATATATATATATATATATATATGGATCTTTCTCCAACACAAAGTGCTTGCCAAAAAGAAAAGGTGTAAAAAGGAAAGGTGAAGATCACCATGACTCTCTTGGATAAGGGTAGAAGGTAAAAGTAAAACTTAGGCCCTTCGCAGAGGGAACTAGAGGTTTTCATGCACTTTTATGATTGGATGCACAAAATCTCTATGCAAAAGAACGTCACTTCATATTGCCGCTTGTGATAAAGAACTTTATTATGCAACCCGACACTTTTATTTCTTCCATATCACAAGTGCGTATAAAGCTTATTTTTTCCACACTAAAATATCATGCATATTTAGATAGCAATATTTATTTCTTGCACCGATGACAACTGACTTGAAGGATCTTACTCAATCCATAGGTAGGTACGGTGGACTCTCATTGCAAAACTGGTTTAAGGGATGTTCGGAAGAACAAGTAGTAACTCTACTTGGTGCAAAAGATTTGTCTAGCATAAGGGAGAAAGCAAACTCAACATGTTGGAGGATCCATGATAATATAACTTCTATTCGGATATAAGAAGACATAGCTCATTATGTTGTCTTCCTTGTCCAACATCAACTTTTTAGCATGCAATATTTAATAAGTGCTCACAATTACAAAATATGTCCAAGATAGTATATTTATATATGAAACCTCTCTTTATTTATTACTTCCTATTAATTGCAACAGTGACGAAAACTATGTTTGTCAACTCTCAACAACCTTTATTCATCATACTCTTTATATGTGAAGTCATCACTATTCATAAGATCATTATATGATTTTTCTATTTCCCCTTTATTTTTATTTTTTTCTTTTCCCTCAAGATCCTAGCAAGAAAGCAAAGCCCTCAACTCAAAACTACTCTTTATTATATAACTCACAGACTCGATTACATAGATAGATCTCAAAACAAAACTGAAAGCTAGATCATACTAAAAACTTTATTCTAGTAGATCAAGATGTAACCAAAAGGATCGAACTTATAAAAACGATAAAGGTAAAGGTATGATGGTGATACGATACCGGGGCACCTCCCCCAAGCTTTGTAGTTGCCAAGGGAAGTGCCCATATCCATGTATTTAGATCTCTTTCTTCGGAGGTGGTGATGATGGAGTTGATGATTAAGAAGGATTGTCCTTTCTCCTCAGCTTATGCTCGAGGATGGAAATTTTCTCCTTCGGGTCATCGATCTCCTGCTCTAGTATTAATATCGTCTTACATAATTCTTGCTTATTCTCCTATAAAAGACGAAAAAGGATAAACTCGATCTTAGGTTTCTTTGCTTTATTCGGGAGACTTGACTTTTTGAACTCCACGTGCATGTCCCCAGGTTGGGGTAGTGGTACTTCCTCTTCATTGAAACTTGTATCCTCCTTTCCCATCGGATCATAGTCTTCTTCTTCCTCAGAGGTTGAATGATAATGCTCCACACCCCCGTAAACCTTAGAGTCTGCAGTGTAATCAACTACACAGATCTTTCTGTCTGAATCTTGGGATGACATGCCTTCAGATCTGTTAGAAAAACAACTCGAAACGAAAATAGAGGATTTTGTCGCGGTACGATGGTCAAAACCTTCAGGAGATTATATAATGAATTTTTACGAACCAAAAGAAGTGTTCCACAAGAAAACAAAGTTCAGAGGGCACACGAGGTGGCCACAAGCCACAGTGGTGTGCCTAGGGGGTAGGGCGCACCCCCCAGGCTTGTCACCACCTCGTGCACTCTTCTGACTACTTTTAACATTCCTAATTTTTTAAATATTCCAAAACAGAGTAAAATTGCCATTGGAAAAGTTTTGTAGTTGATTTACTTACCTTACCACACACCTATTCCTTTTCGGAGTCTGAAATGTTTTGGAGCGTATCCCTTATGTACTCCTTTGGTGTTATGGTATTAATAATATTGGTTTCAACATTTTTGGGAGTACCTGAAATATATTGTTTGATTCTTTGACCGTTTAGCACCTTCGGCGTTGTTGATCTTGAAGGCACCAGAATGATAGACCTCCTCGATAATGTAAGGACCTTCCCATTTAGAGAGGATCTTTCCTGCAAAAAATCTTTAATGAGAGTTGTATAGCAAGACATGGTGACCTACATTAAATTCACGCTTTTGTATCCTTTTGTCATGCCATCTTTTGACTTTTTCTTTAAACAACTTGGCATTTTCATAGGCTTGGGTTCTCCATTCATCAAGTGAGCTTATGTCAAATAACCTCTTCTCACCGGCAAGTTTGAAATCATAGTTGAGCTCTTTGATTGCCCAATAAGCTTTATGTTCTAGTTCAAGAGGTAAGTGACCTGCTTTTCCATAAAGCATTTTATATGGAGACATACCCATAGGGTTTTTATAAGCAGTTCTATAAGCCCACAATGCATCATCAAGTTTCTTAGACCAACTCTTTCTAGATCTATTAACAGTCTTTTGCGGGATCAATTTAATTTCTCTATTGCTCTATTCTACTTGACTAGACCGAGGATGATAAGGTGATGCAATTCTATGGTTAACATCATATTTAGCAAGCATTTTATGGTAAGCACCATGAATAAGATGTGAACCACCATCAGTCATCAAATATCTAGGGACTCCAAACCTCGGAAAAATAACTTCTTTAAGCATCTTAATAGAAGTGTTTTGATCAGCACTACTAGTTGGAATAGCTTCTACCCACTTAGTAATATAATCAACAACAACTTAAAGATGTGTATACATATTAGAGGAAGGAAAAGGTCTGATATAATCAAAACCCCAAACATCAAATGGTTCAATAACAAGTGAATAATTCATAGGCATTTCCTGATGTCAACTAATATTGCCAATTCTTTGGCATTCATCACAAGACAAGACAAACTTACGAGCATCCTTGAAGAGAGTAGGCCAATAAAAACAAGATTGTAATACCTTGTGCGCAGTCTATCGCTAGCATATGGTGTCCTCTGTAGGCCTCGGAGTGACACTTGCGTAGGATCTGTTCCTATTCACGCTCAGGTACACAATGTCTAATAACACCATCTACTCCTTCTTTATAAAGGTGTGGGTCATCCTAAAAAGTAATGTCTTAAATAATAGAAAACCTTTTTCTTTTGCTGGTATGTGAAACTAGGTGGTACAAATTTATCAACAATGTAATTAGCATAATCAGCATACCATGGAGAATTACGAGAAGCATTTATGATAGCTAATTGTTCATCAGAAAAGCTATCATCAATAGGTAGTGGGTCATCAAGAACATTTTCTAACCTAGATAGGTTGTCTGCAACGGGGTTCTCAGCTCCCTTTCTATCAATAATAGACAAGTCAAATTCTTGCGGCAAGAGAACCCATCTAATAAGCCTAGGTTGAACATCTTTCTTTTCCATAACATATTTAATAACAACATGATCAGTGTGAAAAGTGACTTTGGAATCAACAATATAAGATCGGAACTTATCACAAGCAAAGACAACTGCTATTTTTTCAGTAGTAGCATAATTTCTCTGGGAACTGTCTAGAGTCTTACTAGCATAATGGATGACATTCAATTTCTTATCAACTCTTTGTCCTAGAACAACACCAACAACATAATCCCTAGCATCTCACATGATTTCAAATGGTAGGTTCAAATCAGGTGGTTGAACAATAGGTGCAGAAATCAAGGTTTGCTTAAGTATTTCAAATGCTTCTACGCAATCATCATCAAAAAAGGAACATATTTTTGCAAGAGATTAGTGAGAGGCCCAGAAGTTTTAGAGAAGTATTTAAAAAACCTCCTACAAAAACCAGCATGACCAAGGAAACCTCTTATACCTTTGATATCTTTAGGACACGACATCTTTTCAATATCATCTACTTTAGCTTTATCAACTTCAATACCTCTTTCAGAAATTTTATGCCCCAAGAAAATACATTCATTAAACTTAAAGTGGCACTTCTCCCAATTCAAAACAAGATTACTTTCTTCACATCTCTGCAAAACTCGATCAAGGCTGCTTAAGAAATCATCAAAAGAAGTTCCATAAACACAGAAATCATCCATGAAAACCTCAATAATCTTTTCACAAAAGTCATAGAATATAGCAGTCATGCATCTTCGAAAGGTAGCAGGTGCATTGCATAAACCAAAAGGCATACTTCTATAAGCAAAAGTACCAAAAGGGCAAGTAAAAATGATTTTTCTTGATCCTCTTTTAACACAGGCATTTGAGAAAAAGTAGAAGAACCATCTAGAAAGCAAAAGTGTGTATGTTTTGATAGTATTTCTAGCATTTGATCAATAAAAGGTAGAGGATAATGATCTTTTCTAGTAGCTTTGTTTAATTTGGGAAAATCAATTACCATCCTATAACCTGTAACAATTCTTTGTGGGATCAATTCATTTTTATCATTAGGAACAACAGTAATACCTGCCTTCTTAGGGACACAATGAACGAGACTTACCCATCTACTATCAGCAATAGGATAAATTATACCTATCTCCAGAAGCTTTAGTATTTCATTTCTTACCACTTCTTTCATTTTAGGATTTATCTATCGTTGATGATCAACAAGTGGTTTAGCATCAGGCTCCATATGAATTTTGTGCTAACATAGAGTGGGACTAATGCCTTTAAGATCAGCAAGAGTATATCCAATAGCGGCACGGTGCTTCTTCAGAGTTTTCAATAATTTATTTTCTTCAAGCTCTCAAAGGTTAGCACTAATAATAAGATGATATATCTTCTTTTCATCAAGATAAGCATATTTCAAAGTATCAGGTAATTGCTTAAGCTCAAACACGGGATCACCCTTGGGTGGAGGAGGATCCCCAAGAATTTCAACATGCAATTTGTGTTTCAAAACAGGCATTTGGGTAAAGAATATTTCTTCTAATTCCTTTCTTTCATTCATAAACATATCATTCTCATGGTCTAGCAAATATTGTTTTAAAGGATCGGTAGGAGGTACGACAATAGAAGCAAGTCCAATAATTTCAGCCTTACTAGGCAATTATTTATCATGGGTTGTCTACGGAATTTGGAGAAATTAAACTCATGAGACACATCCCTAAAACTTACACTAATAGTTTCCTTCTCGCAATCTATCTTTGCATTGACAGTGTTAAAGAAAGGTCTACCAAATATAATGGGAAAAAATCATCTTGTGGGGAACCAAGAATAAGAAAATCAGTAGGGTATTTTATTTTCTCACACAAGACTTCAACATCTCTAACAATCCCAATTGGTGATATAGTATCTCTATTGGCAAGCTTAATAGTAACATAAATATCTTCTATCTCAGTAGGTGCAATATCATTCATAATTTCTTGATATATCGTAAAAGGAATTGCACTCACACTAGAACCTTCATCACATAATCCATGATAATAATGATCTCCTATTTTAAAACAAACAATAGACATGACAACAATGGGTCTATGTTTATCTCTAGTATCAGGACTAGCAATTCTAGCAACTTCATCACAGAAATAAATAACATGCCCATCAATATTATCGACCAAGAGATCTTTAACCATAGCAATACTAGGTTGAACTTTAATTTGTCCATACGGTGTAGATGTTCTAGTATAACTCTTACGAACCTAGGTAAAGTACGCCGGCGTTCGAGTCTACGCCTCATCCCGCTTCCAGGCACCGGCGATGTTCTACTCGCTCCCACCATGCTAAGCCATCCATTGGCATATGTCGTACCCAACCCACGACATTTGGCGCCCACCGTGGGGCGAGGTGCACCATCTCCCGGAGACCTGTTCTGGATGGGAACCCTGTTCCTTCCTGGCGAGCGCAACCAGCCTGGCATGCCAGACGGCGTCTGCACCGACACGCTGCACGGCGCGGAAATTTCTTGTGCGGCGAGCTGCCTCGCTGATCTTATCGGTGAGATTCGCCTCTCCGACGAGCCTGCGTCTGATGCGGGCACCAATGACCCTGAAGGCCGCCTCGTGGGCCTCCTCGATCAGCTCCACGTCGCCAGCGAGCCTGCTGCTGACTTGGAGTCGGTTGGCTCCACTGACCCGATGTTGGTGGAGTCCGACATGGTTTCGCTGGGCACGTTCCCTTCCAATGTGGTGGTCTATGATGAGCCGCTTCCTCGCACGGATAGCGGTGGCAGTACCGTCACGGAGGTGTTCGTGTTCAGCCACGACGAGCACCCTGACGGAAGTGGCCAGGACCCATTGCAGACGGCAATGCAAGACTTGGCTGCGCCAATCCCTGAAGACGCGGACGCCGAGACGCTGGAAGCGCGCCGCGTCTAGCTCATCGGGAGCGCTAACCGGCTAGCCAGCATGATCATTTATCCTAACAGGAAAAGGTGTTTTCTCAATATATGAAGTAGGAACAATAGGATCAACATTATAAGTAAGAGTTTCTTCTTCAACTTTAATAGGTTCTATTACTTTTAATTCAATCGGAGGATGATATTTAAACCACTTCTCCTTAGGGAGATCAACATGAGTAGAGAATGCACCAAAAGAAGATACTATCTTAGAGCCAAGTCCATATTTAGTGCGAACTTCATGAAAAGCATCTGTATCCATGAAAGATTTAACACAATCAAACTTAAGGTTTATACTTGACTCATCACCTTCGTCGAGTTCCCAATCTTTGGAGTTGCGTTTAATTCTTTCCAATAAATCACATTTGAATTCAATAGTCTTCTTCATAAAAGAACCAGTACAAGAAGTATCGAGCATGGATTGATCATTACGAGAAAGCCGAGCATAAAAATTCTGAATAATAATTTATCTTGACAGCTCATACTTCGGGCAAGAATATAACATTGACTTAAGCCTCCCCCAAGCTTGAGTGATACTTTCTCCTTCATGAGGCCAAAAATTATATATATAATTCCGATCGTGATGAACCAAATGCATATGATAAAACTTTTGATGAAATTCCAATTTCAATTTGTTGTAGTTCCAAGATCCAATATCATCACATAGCCTATACCATGCCAATGCCTTTCCATTCAAAGATAAAGGGAAGACCTTCTTCTTGACATCATCCTCGGGCTGCAAACTTAAATAATCCACAAACTTCATCCACATATATTAGATGCATATCAGGATGTAGTGTTCCATCTCCTGCATAAGGATTAGCTAGTAGTTTCTCTATCATACCCGGAAGAATTTCATAATAAATATTTTCAGTAGGTTCAGTAGGTTGAGGAGCAACTTCTTGCTCTACCGTTCGAGGTGAAGATACCCCGAACAAGCCCCTCAAAGGATTATTGTCCATAGTGACAAGTGACAGTAAATTTCAGCACATAATATAAATATTTCCTTACCAAATTCCACTCACCAAAGGCGCTTCACTCCCAATGGTGCTAGAAAAGAGTCTTCATGACCCACAAGTATAGGGGATCTATCGTAGTCCTTTTGATAAGTAAGAGTGTCAAACCGAACGAGGAGTAGAAGGAAATGACAAGCGATTTTCAGCAAGGTATTCTCCTCAAGCACTAAAATTATCGGTAACAGATAGTTGGATGAGAAGACAATTCGTAACGGGTAACAAGTAACAAAAGTAACTAAGGTGTAGCATCGTGGCCCAACCCTTTTTGTAGCAAAGGACAAGCCTGGACAAACTCTTATATAAAGCAAAGCGCTCCCGAGGACACATGGGAATTATTGTCAAGTTAGTTTTCATCATGCTCATATGATACGCGTTCGTTACTTTGATAATTTTGTCGGAGTAATGGGCCACGGGTAGCCTAACCCGAGCCCCTGAACCTTTCAAGACAATGGGGCCGGCTGCTCCCCTCAAGGCGTCAAGATAGATCTCCGCCTCCTGGCGGCCGGTTGGCTGAGCGGTCGACTGGCCGAAGGCGGCCGAGTTCCAAAAGACGGCATCACGACAGGCCGACTCCTAGTGAGCGGCCTCCAGAGAGGCCGGCCCCTTGAATCAACGAGACAAGACAGAGTATGGCCGCGGTGTAGCCCACCCCCCACGAATCCAGGGCCGGGCGTGGCCACGGTGCCTCGTAACAGCAGAGATCTCCGCCCGGCGCGGCACTGTTGCCACTCTGCCCTTGACATCACTCCTGTCAGGTGATGTACTGTCCCCACTACCGCCTGTCGGTACGGCCCAAAGATGGTGGGCCCTGCCGGTCAGCGAGAGCCCGGAAGACGGCTGGGGACACACCAGTCAGACCCGAGGGAGGCCGGCTCCCAGCAGCCGAACTGGCCCTTCCTCGGGGGCCCATGCACCATTAACTAGACCAAATGCAGAGTGGCCACATTGATCTCCCACCAGGAGGCAGGATTGTAGCCACGCCTCCCTGAACAAGCACGCGTCATTAGCAACACGACTATAGTAATCTGTAGCTGGCAAGACCCGTGAGCGGCGGAGGCGGCCTGTCGGCTCCGTACCAGACCAGCCGGCTGGGCCCACCAGGCGGCGGGCCCCACCAGTCGGCGGAAAAGCCGGCGACCAGAGAGACTGACAGCTGGGCCCTATGCCTGGCTAGATTACCATTGTACCCCTGGGGGGGGGCGTAGGCCTATATAAACCCCCCAGTGCACCCATGCAAAGGGTTCAGACCTGTTAGGACTAGACTCATACCTAGAGGAGGACAGAGCGTGCCTGCCTTCTTCCACCTCTAGCAAACAGCTCAAGGAGCACCATTGTACCACTTGTGCCTTAGTGATCATGCGGAGACTAGGGGTGTTATCTCCTAGGAGAGATCCGAACCTAGGTAAAGTACGCCGGCGTTCGAGTCTACGCCTCATCCCGCTTCCAGGCACCGGCGATGTTCTACTCGCTCCCACCATGCTAAGCCATCCATTGGCATATGTCGTACCCAACCCACGACATTTGGCGCCCACCGTGGGGCGAGGTGCACCATCTCCCGGAGACCTGTTCTGGATGGGAACCCTATTCCTTCCTGGCGAGCGCAACCAGCCTGGCATGCCAGACGGCGTCTGCACCGACACGCTGCACGGCGCGGAAATATCTTGTGCGGCGAGCTGCCTCGCTGATCTTATCGGTGAGATTCGCCTCTCCGACGAGCCTGCGTCTGATGCGGGCACCAATGACCCTGAAGGCCGCCTCGTGGGCCTCCTTGATCAGCTCCACGTCGCCAGCGAGCCTGCTGCTGACTTGGAGTCGGTTGGCTCCACTGACCCGATGTTGGTGGAGTCCGACATGGTTTCGCTGGACACGTTCCCTTCCAATGTGGTGGTCTATGATGAGCCGCTTCCTCGCACGGATAGCGGTGGCAGTACCGTCACGGAGGTGTTCGTGTTCAGCCACGACGAGCACCCTGGCGGAAGTGGCCAGGACCCATTGCAGACGGCAATGCAAGACTTGGCTGCGCCAATCCCTGAAGACGCGGACGCCGAGACGCTGGAAGCGCGCCGCGTCTAGCTCATCGGGAGCGCTAACCGGCTAGCCAGCATGATCCTTTATCCTAACAGGAAAAGGTGTTTTCTCAATATATGAAGTAGGAACAATAGGATCAACATTATAAGTAAGAGTTTCTTCTTCAACTTTAATAGGTTCTATTACTTTTAATTCAATCGGAGGATGATATTTAAACCACTTCTCCTTAGGGAGATCAACATGAGTAGAGAATGCACCAAAAGAAGATACTATCTTAGAGCCAAGTCCATATTTAGTGCGAACTTCATGAAAAGCATCTGTATCCATGAAAGATTTAACACAATCAAACTTAAGGTTTATACTTGACTCATCACCTTCGTTGAGTTCCCAATCTTCGGAGTTGCGTTTAATTCTTTCCAATAAATCACATTTGAATTCAATAGTCTTCTTCATAAAAGAACCAGTACAAGAAGTATCGAGCATGGATTGATCATTACGAGAAAGCCGAGCATAAAAATTCTGAATAATAAGTTATCTTGACAGCTCATACTTCGGGCAAGAATATAACATTGACTTAAGCCTCCCCCAAGCTTGAGTGATACTTTCTCCTTCATGAGGCCAAAAATTATATATATAATTCCGATCGTGATGAACCAAATGCATATGATAAAACTTTTGATGAAATTCCAATTTCAATTTGTTGTAGTTCCAAGATCCAATATCATCACATAGCCTATACCATGCCAATGCCTTTCCATTCAAAGATAAAGGGAAGACCTTCTTCTTGACATCATCCTCGGGCTGCAAACTTAAATAATCCACAAACTTCATCCACATATATTAGATGCATATCAGGATGTAGTGTTCCATCTCCTGCATAAGGATTAGCTAGTAGTTTCTCTATCATACCCGGAAGAATTTCATAATAAATATTTTCAGTAGGTTCAGTAGGTTGAGGAGAAACTTCTTGCTCTACCGTTCGAGGTGAAGATACCCCGAACAAGCCCCTCAAAGGATTATTGTCCATTGTGACAAGTGACAGTAAATTTCAGCACATAATATAAATATTTCCTTACCAAATTCCACTCACCAAAGGCGCTTCACTCCTAATGGTGCCAGAAAAGAGTCTTCATGACCCACAAGTATAGGGGATCTATCGTAGTCCTTTTGATAAGTAAGAGTGTCAAACCGAACGAGGAGTAGAAGGAAATGACAAGCGATTTTCAGCAAGGTATTCTCCTCAAGCACTAAAATTATCGGTAACAGATAGTTGGATGAGAAGACAATTCATAACGGGTAACAAGTAACAAAAGTAACTAAGGTGTAGCATCGTGGCCCAACCCTTTTTGTAGCAAAGGACAAGCCTGGACAAACTCTTATATAAAGCAAAGCGCTCCCGAGGACACATGGGAATTATTGTCAAGTTAGTTTTCATCATGCTCATATGATACGCGTTCGTTACTTTGATAATTTTGTCGGAGTAATGGGCCACGGGTAGCCTAACCCGAGCCCCTGAACCTTTCAAGACAATGGGGCCGGCTGCTCCCCTCAAGGCGTCAAGATAGATCTCCGCCTCCTGGCGGCCGGTTGGCTGAGCGGTCGACTGGCCGAAGGCGGCCGAGTTCCAGAAGACGGCATCACGACAGGCCGACTCCTAGTGAGCGGCCTCCAGAGAGGCCGGCCCCTTGAATTAACGAGACAAGACAGAGTATGGCCGCGGTGTAGCCCACCCCCCACGAATCCAGGGCCGGGCGTGGCCACGGTGCCTCGTAACAGCAGAGATCTCCGCCCGGCGCGGCACTGTTGCCACTCTGCCCTTGACATCACTCCTGTCAGGTGATGTACTGTCCCCACTACCGCCTGTCGGTACGGCCCAAAGATGGTGGGCCCTGCCGGTCAGCGAGAGCCCGGAAGACGGATGGGGACACACCAGTCAGACCCGAGGGAGGCCGGCTCCCAGCAGCCGAACCGGCCCTTCCTCGGGGGCCCATGCACCATTAACTAGACCAAATGCAGAGTGGCCACATTGATCTCCCACCAGGAGGCAGGATTGTAGCCACGCCTCCCTGAACAAGCACGCGTCATTAGCAACACGACTATAGTAATCTGTAGCTGGCAAGACCCGTGAGCGGCGGAGGCGGCCTGTCGGCTCCGTACCAGACTAGCCGGCTGGGCCCACCAGGCGGCGGGCCCCACCAGTCGGCGAAAAAGCCGGCGACCAGAGAGACTGACAGCTGGGCCCTATGCCTGGCTAGATTACCATTGTACCCCTGGGGGGGTAGGCCTATATAAACCCCCCAGTGCACCCATGCAAAGGGTTCAGACCTGTTAGGACTAGACTCATACCTAGAGGAGGATAGAGCGTGCCTGCCTTCTTCCACCTCTAGCAAACAGCTCAAGGAGCACCATTGTACCACTTGCGCCTTAGTGATCATGCGGAGACTAGGGGTGTTATCTCCTAGGAGAGATCCGAACCTAGGTAAAGTACGCCGGCGTTCGAGTCTATGCCTCATCCCGCTTCCAGGCACCGGCGATGTTCTACTCGCTCCCACCATGCTAAGCCATCCATTGGCATATGTCATACCCAACCCACGACATTTGGCGCCCACCGTGGGGCGAGGTGCACCATCTCCCGGAGACCTGTTCTGGATGGGAACCCTGCTCTTCCTGGCGAGCGCAACCAGCCTGGCATGCCAGATGGCGTCTGCACCGACGCGCTGCACGGCGCGGAAATTTCTTGTGCGGCGAGCTGCCTCGCTGATCTTATTGGTGAGATTCGCCTCTCCGACGAGCCTGCGTCTGATGCGGGCACCAATGACCCTGAAGGCCGCCTCGTGGGCCTCCTCGATCAGCTCCACGTCGCCAGCGAGCCTGCTGCTGACTTGGAGTCGGTTGGCTCCACTGACCCGATGTTGGTGGAGTCCGACATGGTTTCGCTGGACACGTTCCCTTCCAATGTGGTGGTCTATGATGAGCCACTTCCTCGCGCGGATAGCGGTGGCAGCACCGTCACGGAGGTGTTCGTGTTCAGCCACGACGAGCACCCTGGCGGAAGTGGCCAGGACCCGTTGCAGACGGCAATGCAAGACTTGGCTGCGCCAATCCCCGAAGACGCGGACGCCGAGACGCTGGAAGCGCGCCGCGTCTAGCTCATCGGGAGCGCTAACCGGCTAGCCAGCATGAGACGCCTTTCAGAGGCCTACCAGCGGGAGATGGACCGTGCTGTCGGCGGCACGCCGGCTCCTGGCGGGCCTAGCCGCATTGGCTTGATCCAGCAGCGGGGTGCGACCGTCGCCAGCATGTTCAGGATAGATCACCCCATCTACGCCACACCTGCAGAAGACATACGAGCTGCCCACGTGGCAGCAGACGAGCTAGACAAGCTCGAGGGCGACGAGTGCAAGATGTCGGGTGCCGCACCGAAGCACCCAACCTGCAAAATGATGACCCGCCACCTCGCCGAGATCAAGGCATGACACCTCGGACACCGACTGGTGGCGTCCATGATAGAGGAGACAAGGAGCCGGCTGCCAGTCGCAGTCAGACTCACCTCACCATCGAGCGCGACCAAGACGGCCGCCCGAGAGCAGTGCGGGAGCAAGACGACTGTCCGCCTCCTCCCCGCAGGGAGAGGCGCATTTCCCCGCCGCCTGTTGATCACCCATCACTCGGCGACCGCCTTGGCCGCCGAGAAGGAATCGGAGAAAACGATGCTCGCCATCGGATCGACCGCCTCAATCGATCCCTGGCGCTAGAAGAGGAAGATGAGCTGGGCCCGCCTTGTTTTGGCCCCCGCATCCGAGATGAGCCCTTTCCCAAAGGGTTCACTCTCCCAAGAGATACGCCCAAGTACACTGGCTCTGTGAAGCTGGAGGACTGGCTGGTCGACTACTCCACAGTCGTCAGCATCGCCAACGGCAACAAGCGCGTTGCCGTGAAGTACGTTCCCCTCATGCTCCAGGGTACGACCTGGACAAGGCTGAACAGCCTGAAACCCCGCAGCGTCAATAGCTGAGTTGATTTTACTGAAGCATTGATCCACAACTTCACCAGCACGTACAAGCGGCCGCCCAAGCCTCGTGCAGCTCTCCCTGTGCGTCCAAGGCCCCAATGAGTCGACCCGCGACTATCTCACATGCTGGGCCGAGCTGTGCAACTATTGTGAGGGCATGCATGAGGTGCAGGCCGTCGAGTACTTCACTGCCAGGTGCCGAGAGGGCACCCTCCTCAAGCACAAGCTCCTCTGCGACGAGCCGGCGACCCTTGACGAACTGCTGATCATAGCAGACAAGTACGCCACGTCCGACTCCTCCATGAAGGTGGAGATTCAAGTCAATGTGTCGTGGAACGTGGCCCCCAAGCCCCTCGGACCCCGGCTGGTGACACCAGTCAGCGGCAACAACCAAACAACAACAAGCGCAAGGCCATGCAGCCAGTTCCCACGAGCTGGCAGGTCGCAACAGTCGTAGATCAACGGCCAGAAGGGCAGCCTCCTCCCAAACGCCAGAAGGGCAGCAAGCCTAATTGGTTGCCCGCCTTCTCGTACGAGCAGACTCTCGATGCACCCTGCAAGTTCCACAGCGGTGCAAATCCGTCCAATCACACCACTCGGAAGTGCCATTGGCTCACCAGGATAGCCAAGGGTGACGGGCTGCAGCCCACTCCGCCTGTGGGCCCGCCGCCTCCTCCTCCACAGCAGCCGGCAGCTCGGCCGGTCAGGGGCATACAAGATGATTATCCTAAAGAGCATGGAGCCTATGTCTTGTTCACCAGCGTGGCCCACGACAGGCGTAGCAGGCGGCAACAGCAACAAGAAGTAAACGTAGTAGCGTCTGAGACCCCGGAATTCATCCATTGCTTAGAGAAGCCCATCAGCTGGAGCAGAGCTGACCACCTGGAGGTGATGCCCAGTCCCAGCTCTTATGCTCTGGTATTGGATGCAACGTTCCCCGCAGAGAGGTGAGCTGCTCGCTTTTCCCGAGTTCTGATAGATGGCGGCAGCAGCATCAACATTATGTACAAACATACCCTGGAGAAGTTGGGAATCAAGCAAAGACACCTTCAGCCTAGTCGGACTGTTTTCCATGGCATAGTTCCTGGCCTTTCCTGCTAACCGATCGGCAAGACTCAGATAGATGTCCTCTTTGGCGACAAAACTCATTTCCTCCGAGAGCCAGTCTGGTTTGTGGTGGTGGACCTTGAGAGCCCTTATCACGCACTGCTTGGCCGGCCTGCCCTGGCCAAGTTCATGGTGGTCCCCCATTATGCTTACCTGAAGATGAAGATGCCGAGCTCCAAGGGAATCCTGACCATAGCAGGGGACTACAAGAAGTCGTCCGCCTGCGCGGCAGAGAGTAGCCGGCTAGCCAAGTCCCTCGTGATCACTGCTGAAAAATGGCTTCTTTACCGGGTTGTGGCAATGGCAGGCAAGCAGCCGGAAATGTCACCCGACCCCAAGAATTCGGAAGACGAGGGCTCATTCAAGCCGGCCAAAGAAACAAAGAAGATACCCTTGGACCTGGAGCACCCGGAGAGGTACGCTGTCATAGGTGCGAATCTTGAAAGTAAATACGAAGGTGACCTCATCGATTTCCTCCGTGACAATTGGGACATCTTCGCATGGTCCCCTAAAGACATGCCAGGTGTTCCGACGGATTTCGCCGAGCGCAAGCTACACATCCGATCTGATGCCAAGCCAGTCCGACAGTCGTTGCGTCGCCTATCGGAGGAGAAGAGAAGAGTTGTTGTAGAAGAGATAGCCCGGCTCCTAGCAGCCGGCTTCATCATGGAAGTATTCTTTCCAGAATGGCTAGCCAACCCAGTCCTAGTGCTGAAGAAGAACAAGAAGTGGCGTATGTGTATTGATTATACCAGCCTCAACAAAGCATGTCCCAAAGACCCATTTGCGTTACCCAGAATCAACCAAGTGATTGACTCCATAGCCGGATGCGAGTTGTTGAGTTTTTTGGATGCATACTCCAGGTATCACCAGATCAAGCTGAGCCCGGACGGCAGGCTAAAGACCGCCTTCATCACGCCATTCGGAGCCTTATGTTACCTGACCATGACGTTCGACTTGAGAAATGCCGGCACCACCTTTCAGCGTTGCATGTAGAAGTGTCTCCTCGAGCAACTCGGCAGAAATCCTCATGTCTATGTGGACAATGTGGTGGTGAAGACAGGAAAGTGTGGGACGCTACTGGAAGATCTCAAGGAGACCTTTGAGAATCTGCGCCGATTTCAGATCAAGCTCAACCTGGAGAAATGTGTCTTTGGAGTACCAGCCGGTCAGCTTCTTGGCTTCTTGGTCTCAGAGTGCAGCATAGAGTGCAACCCTGTGAAGATCAAGGCCATCAAGAGGATGGAGGTGCCCACCCGATTGCTGGATGTGCGAAAATTCACCGACTGCTTGGCATCTATCAGTCGTTTCATCAGTCGACTGGGCAAGAAGGCCCTTCCCATGTATCAGCTCATGAAGAGAACCACCTTTTTCGAATGGAACGACAAGGCGAATGAAGCTTTTCTCCAGCTCAAGAAAATGTTGACCACCCCGCTTGTCTTGGCGGCCCCGACTCCTAAGGAGCCCATGCTCCTGTACATTGCCGCTACCGGCCGGGTGGTTAGCACAGTCCTACCAATCCAGAGGCCGGTGTATTACCTGGGCGAAGTATTGTCCGCTCCCAAGAAGAATTATCCCCAGTATCAGAAGATGTGTTATGGCGTGTACTTTGATGCCAAGAGGCTGAAGCCATACTTTCGAGAGCACCCAATCACTGTGGTCTGCATGGCTCCGCTTGCCGAGATCATTGGAAGTCGAGATGCCTCGGGCCGAGTGGCCAAGTGGGCCATACATTTGGCCCCCTACAACATCTACTACCAGCCTCGCACCACCATCAAGTCACAAGCACTAGCCGACTTCCTCGTCGATTGGTCCGAGACCCAGTACCTGCCGCCAGCGCCAGATTCTACTCATTGCCGAATGCACTTTGATGGCTCCAAGATGTGCACTGGTTTGGGAGCCGGCATCGACATCACCTCTCCCAAAGGCGACAAGCTTAGATATGTGTTGCAAATTCACTTTACCGCCTCCAACAACATTGCTGAATACGAGGCACTCATTCATGGGCTCCGGCTTGCCAAGGAACTCGGCATTCGCCGGATTCTGTGTTATGGAGACTCCGACTTGGTGGTCCAACAGTCATCGGGCGACTGGGACGCCAATGATGCCAATATGGCCAGCTACCATTTCCTCGTAGAACAACTCAGTGGATACTTCGAAGAGTGCGAGTTCCTCCACGTACCAAGAAGTGGCAGTGAGCAAGCCGACGCCTTGGCACGAATTGGCTCTACCCGGCAGGCAATACCAACTGGCGTCGTCCTACATCGCCTCCTCAAGCCGTCCATCAAGCCATCACCTGAGTCAGATTCCATCTTTGTGCCGGCTCCTCCCGAAGTAGTCGGATCCGACTTAAGATCCCTAGCAGTCGGCATGGGAACTTCGGTAGGCGGCACGGGGACTACAGCAGTCGCACCTGGCCCTGGGACCTCAGAGCCCGGCCTGGGTACTACGGCAATCGGCCTGGGGACTTCATCAATTCACCAGGCGGCGGTCGACTCCAACCCACTGCCTCCCAGCCCGACCACCCTCGTGCAAGTGGCAGTCCTGGCAATCAAAGAAATTGCAGCACGTTCGTGGGCCCACCCCATCCTCAAATTTCTTGTAAACAAAAAACTGCCGACTGATGAGATCTCGGCCCGACAGGTGCAACACCGGGCAGCAGCATACACAATCGTCAACAGAGAACTTGTGAGGCGCAGCATCACTGGTGTTTACCAGCGCTGTGCGAAGCCGGAGCAAGTCCAAGCTATCCTCAAAGATATCCATCAAGGCAAGTGTGGTAACCACATGGCTTCAAGGGCACTTGTTGCCAAAGCTTTTCGCCATGGTTTTTTCTGGCTGACTGCTCTAGAAGACGCCAAAGACTTGGTCCAGAAATGCAAAGGGTGCCAGAAGTTCCACACAAAGCCACATAAGCCGGCTTCTGCACTCAAGACTATCCCCATTGCCTGGCCCTTTGCTGTCTGGGGCCTGGACATGGTGGGACCATTCAAAACAGCACGAGGTGGCATGACTCATCTGCTTGTCGCGGTGGACAAGTTCACCAAGTGGGTAGAAGCAAAACCAATCAAGAAATTGAATGGTCCAATTGTTGTGACTTTCATCTCCGACATCACCATCCGGTATGGCATACCACACAGCATCATCACTGACAATGGCATGAACTTCGCCAAAGGCGCCTTGGCCCGTTTCTGCGTGACGCAGGGCATCCGACTGGACATAGCGTCTGTAGCCCATCCGCAGTCAAACGGCCAATTGGAGCGAGCAAACGGCCTTATCTTGTCCAGCATCAAGCCCCGACTGATCGAGCCTCTACAGCGTTTGGCTGGCTACTTGCTCGACGAGCTGCCGACCGTCCTATGGAGTCTGTACACAACCCCAAACAAATCAACCGGCTTCACCCCTTCTTTCTCGTCTACGGTGCCGAAGCCGTCATCCTGGCGGACATAGAATTTGACTCCCCTCGAGTCACCATGTACACCACAGAGGAGGCAGAAGAAGCACGACAAGTCGGCATCGATCTGCTGGAAGAGGGCCGGTTGTTGGCACTTAGCGGGTCCACCATCTACCAGCAGAGTCTGCGCCGATACTATAACCGAAAGGTCAAGCCAAGATCTTTCCAAGAAGGAGACCTTGTGCTCCGGCTGATCCAGTGAACAGCCGGCCAGCACAAGCTCTCGGCACCTTGGGAAGGCTCCTTCATCATCAGCAAGATGTTGGGAAACGACTCCTACAACCTCATCGACGCTTAGAAGCCTCGAGCATGCAAAAGAGATGACTCCGGCAAGGAGACGGAGCGACCATGGAATGCGAATCTCCTTCGAAGGTTTTACAGTTAAATGAAGTATGTATCACGCCAACTTTTGTATTAAGTACGAAGACTCCGGGTCCCCCGAGAAGAGCTCGGGGACTGCCCTCTTTTATCTATAAGACAAGTATTATGACTGTCGTTTGTGTTATTTCATTAATCCGCCTGGCGCCGGGCTCGACCAGTCGACCCGGGGACTTGCCCCCTTGTACTATGAAATGCTTCCTGCAGCCGGACAAGTAATGTGTTGGAACCCCAGCCTTCTCCTACCAGAAGCCGCAGCTCGCAGAGCGACTGTTCGGTCAGCAGGAGTTAAGGCAGAAAGGGTGACCGCATGAAAAATGGCTAAGGAGCCAAAGCATAAACATAGTCCAAGCCAGCTTCCTGCATCGCCAAGCGGCTGTGAAAGAAGCCGGCCGGCCGGCTTCTACTTAACTTCCCAAGAAAACTCTAACCGGCTAAGTACCTGCCTTCCCAAACGTGGCTAAGTACTTGACCCAGCCATAGTCCGCAGAGCGACTGTTCGGCTGGCAAGACGGCAACCAAGGGAAAGCGGCAAAGGAAAAAGGAAAAAGAGCAGAAAGCAAGGAAAGATAGAACTCGGATAAGATATTTACACATCAAAAGGCCCTTGGATGACATCCAATATGAGTTTGAAATACACCACGCGGGTGGAACTGTGCGAAGTTAACAAAGGTTGTTGAGACTAATAAGCATGAAGAAATAAAAGTAAAGTGGAAGCCTAGGAAGCAGCAGGCGGGTTCGGCGGAATGGTGGAGTCAATGGCGCTAGCTAGTCGAGCGGCCGGCTGGTCGGTCTCCGCTTGGTCTCCTTCAGTAGAAGCCGGCTCACTCGGGCGTGGCTCGTTGCTGGAGGCACGGTCGAGTTGAGGCTAGCCGTCCGCTCCGACCTCTGGCGCCTCCTCTTCGCCTTCCTCCTCCTCCTCGCCCTCTCCCTCGTTGCTGGAGTCGATCACCTCGGCTCAGTCCTGGCTATCCTCCAGGTTCATCCCAAACCACTCTGGCGGCGCCTCGGCGCCGTTCTCGGCCAGCTTCGGGATGAAGATACTGGTGTCAGTGTACTCGGCAATGGTTGCCGCCCGCTTGACGAGTTCGCCCTCCACTGCCACAAGCTCCTCCCGGGCTTCCTGTCGGAACATGGTCAACTAGGCTAGATTTAGCCCAGGGTACCACGACTTGACGAACTCCAAGGCCCGGCGTGCTCCGGCACGGGCCGAGGAGCCCTTCCACGCCTCAAGGTGGCCAGCCGCCACCTCCAGCCAGTCGGCAGTCCGGCTGGGGGTGCGCGGGGCCGGCATGTCGGGCCACAAGGTGGCGATCGCCTGGGCACCGACACGCTGAAGGAGGCGCAACATCCGATGAGTCGGCCGAAGACGAGTCTGGATGGTGAGAAGCTGCTCGCGAAGAATGCGAGGGGCATTGGCGGCGATCTCCTCACCTTCTGCCCTTCGTCCTTCGCGGTCGGCCTCGATAGCCTGGTTGGCGGCACCATAGTGGCGTAGGAAGAAGTCTGCCAGGACCAAAAGCAAAGAGTCAGAACAAAAAGAGAAGCTGGCTTGATCAGAGGCCAGCAGTTTAAAAGAAGAGCAAAGAAGGTTGCTTACCCTCGACCATGTCCTCGATCTCGCAAAAGCCGGTCGTCAGCACCGCCTCCTTGTTGGTCCAGGCGGAGCGTTCGATCTCGAACTCAAAAAGAAGACCCGCCTCCTTCCGAGCCTTCTGGAGAAGCTCCGCCTGCTTCACCAGTCGCACGACCAGCCGGTCGCGCTCTTCGGCCAGCTTGCCGCAGTCCACCTCCTTGGCATGAAGCGCGGCGTTGGCTTCGCCCAGTTGTCGTTGAAGGGTGGCATTGGCCTCTACAAGAAGTAGAAAAAGAAAGAGACGACAACAATCAACAAAGAAAGATGAAGTTGCCAGGAAGATCCGGCCAGACTGCTCAGCAGTCAGCCCAAATCTCGGGGACTACAGCCCGCGGATGCGCCAGCGCGCCCCTGTAGAGAAAGAAGAAGACTTCCTCCAGCTCTCCTACAAGTCGGCGGCATGTTGATCCAACTCCTGGACTCTGGAGTTGAAGGCGGCCGCATGGAGGTTATGATAATCCTGCAGCAAATATGTTAGTGCTTGGAGCTCGCTAATTAGAGTTCTGGGACACCTGCTCAACAGCCAGCCAGCAACTTGGGGACTACACCCAGTGGGTGCGCCAGTGTGCCCCCACGAAGTAGTACAAGAATTAAAAACAAAGAAGCAAGAAGTATACCCGGACGGCCTCTCGCGACTCCAGGAACGCCTTGTTGCAGAGCTTGAGAGCGTCTGCCTCAACGCGGAGTTTGGCTTGAACATCCATAATCGCCTTGTTCAGAGGGCCCGTCCCGCCTCCCCGCACCCACCCAGTGGGTGCAGCGTTGGTCGCCTCGGTGTCCAGGATCGAGGAGCGCACGGTGCCGGCCTCTAGTGCGCGCGGCGCCGAGGCCGCCTTCGCGAGCCGGCGGCATAAGGGTGTGCGGACACCAGGAGTTGGGACCGTCACCATCTCGTTTCGGGCTGGTGGCGCCGGCGGGTCGGCCGACTACTTGTCTCGTGCCTCCTCAGAAGGAGGTGGCGGGGGCACGATCACATCCGGCATGGCGACGTCGCTGCTGTCCCTTTCCATTATAGGGTGCTCACCACCGGCTTCCCCAATCTGCACCACGAACTCCGGTGGCGGCGGCGCAGAGTTGAGGGGGACAACAAACACCGCCGACTGACGTTGCGTGGCTTCCTCAGCCTCCTTCTTCAGCATAGTGGCGGCTTCGGCCTCCGCAACCATCTTCAGGGCGGCGGCTTCTGCCCTGTTTGCTTCTGCCCTCTCTAGGCGGGCGGCTTCCCGCTCTTCGCGTGCCTCCCGTGCATTCCACTCCGTCGCCTCCTGGAGGTCAGCGGCGGGATCGATCCGCCGGGTGGCGGCGGAAGTCTCCGCCGACCCCATGATGGAGGCGGCGGCTGACTTCTCAAGAGAGAGCGAGGCTCTAGATGAAGGGAAACAAGGCGAAGAAACTCAGACAAGATCAGCAAGAAAGGAGAAAGTACGGGAGGAAGACTGTACTTACGCGGAAACTAGCTGCAGCTCCTTCACCGACTTGCGGAAGCGATTAGCTTTTGCGGCCGCTTCATCCCGCTTGGTTTCCGCAGCTGAGGCCCTAGGCTTCTTCGGTCGGCTGCCAAACAGGCTCGGTGCGGCCCTGTGATTATGCGCACCACCTCGAGCTGCCGGCGCGGTAGACGAGCTTGCGCCCTGCTGGTCGGACCCTGGCTGGCGGCGCGGGACGACTTCCCCCACGCCATCGTCTGGCCAGTCCTCGAACCTGGCTCCGAGCCCCAAAGCGCCCACTATGCCGCCCCTCCCTTGGCGTCGTCCTCCAAGGCCGCCGCCCCCAAGTCAGGGTCATCCACGTCGCTCTCTGCTTGGTCGGGGAGAAATTCACGCTCCGGCCCCGCGGCGCCGGCTGCCGGCTGGAGGAGGGTGCTCTGTTCGGAGAGCCGGTTGGTCAGGTTAGACAAACAGAACTGGGCGAAAAGGAAGAGAGAGAGAGAGAAGGAAAGGAAAATTACCATAGGCGGGGGGTTGGCACGAGAATACGGCTCCTTGCCAAACCGCCACTCTTCCGTGAGCTTGCAGTTCACAAGGTAGTTCACCATATGATCTACCTCTGCGTGAGGCATCTCTTTGGTACACAGTCGGCTTGCGTCCCGATGCCCGCTCATCTGACAGATCTTGTGAGGGAGGCCCTGGAGTGGGAGCACCCGGCGCCCGACGATGACGGACAGCAAGTCAGGCCCGGTCAGGCCCTCCGACTGTACCAGCACCCAGAGCCGCGCGATGGCGGCGGCTCCAGAAGGCGATAGTGTCTTGGCCCGGTACGACTAGTTGGACCACCTCCCGGCCGGCGGGCCGGCAACGTAAGCCGGCAGGTTGACCCAGTCACCTTCGGCGAAGATGCTCTTCACGTAGAAGTACGACTGGTGCCACATCTTCACACTACAAAAAAATACACTTCCGTGATGATACGTGTTTGTCACAGTAGGTCGCGTTTTCTTTCATGCATGTACACCCATGACAAATTTATGACAGAATCAAGATAGTCATACCTGTGCTATCGTAGAAGTGTTCCATGACATTAACAAAATTATCATCATGGAAGTGTCCACTTCCATGACGATAAATCGCGCGTCACAGAAGTGCTTTCGTCAAGGGTGACTGACACGTGGCATCCACCGTAACGGAACACCGTTAAGCTATCGGGTCGGGTTTTGGATCCGATAACCCGTTATCTGCCCCGACCAATGGGGATTTTCCACATGTAAAATCATCATTGGCTCGAGGAAACACGTGTCGGCTCATCGTTGGAACAGATGGCAACCACTCATTGGACGGAAGGCGCCTATGATACGTCGACACGTGGCACGGCCCAACAGAGGTCCATTCCTGTGAAAAGGCCGGCCCGTTTGACTTGGTCAAAAGATGGCGGGTCGGACCATGGAAAGCCTGTTAACGGCCTGTTCGAATATAGCCCATTTACAACCCGCTAACCCAAGGCCTGTTATGCCCTATCCGAATTAGGCCCAGTAGCGTCATCTGGGCCATCCAATATGATTCCAGCCTGTTTTCACTTCTGGCCCATGTATGGCCCATGACGTCTTTCGGCCATATGAGGCCCTACGTAACTCTTGGCCTACTAACGACCCATGGTGAAACTGGCTCATAATGAATAGTGTATCACTTTACACCCATTAACGGACCATGGTGAAACTGGCCCGTAATGAATAGTGTATCACTTTATACCCATTAACGGCTTGTTATTCCGTTGGGCCGTTTCCAGCCCATGTCATCTTTCGGCCTTGTCAGAGCCCATTTATTCTTGGGCTCATTTCCAGCATCCGTTTACTTACGGCCCGTTACTGTCATTTTCTGCTTGTGGGCCAAATTCAGCCCGTGGTTACAGTCGGCCCATTTGTGGTCCGTTAATACGTTGGGCCGATTTCATAGCATCATCAAATACGGCCTATTAACGATGGCCCGTTATGGTCGGCCCATGAACGGACGATTCCAACTCTAGACCGTTTACGGCCTTAATGCGGTTTGTTTAGCCCATGTTTGGCCAATTGATTATACGGCCCGTATAAGGCCCACTGATAATATGGCCCGCAGAAGGCCCATTGTTTCTATGGCCCGTAGAAGGCCCATTGTTTCTACGGCCCGTAGAAGGCCCACTGTTTCTACGGCCAGTAGGAGGCCCAGTGTCACTACAGTAAACAATAGCCCATGGTTATTGTGTCCTAGTTTTAAAAAATAGGTTATTGCAGCCACTAGCTAACCGCGGAAAAAGAACTGCAATGACTACAAGCAAACAAATAAACAAGACAACGAAGAGATAAATAAGCAAGCAACTAACGCTAGACTATCACGGCTATTACACATATTACATCCACTGGGCATCAAAGTTCACCACCAGTGCAAATATAGGGAACAAAGCATCATATCATATACACTGGTTGTCAAAGTTGGCGACCAGCGCAAATGAACGCCGCAGCAAAACAAATCCAGAACTGAAACCACTTCAGAAGATCTCAAGAAACAATATCCTGGGTACCCATAATGCTGGCAAGATGCTTAGCAAGCTTATTAACTTTCTCTTGTTTGGCGCTTAAATCCTCCAACGCTTGCTGTTGCACCAAAAAATCTGCATCTGAATTCTGCAGGGACTTCCTCAGTCCTTCAGCTTCCTGTTGCAGCACATCTGATCGATGTCTTTCAACTTGAAGTTGAGACTCAAGAAGACGAACTGATTCAGGCAGCGAGTTCGAAGAGCTTGTGCCAGCAGTAGTGGCCAGTAACTTGAACACTACATCAAGATAGGGCTTTTGGGTTCCCTCACTGTCGTCAAGATAGTTTTTATCAGCTTTCTTGGAGACCAACATGAATGTCTCACTATCTTGAACCTTATCTGCATTACTTCCTTTACCATTGGATAACGCGGTATTGTTCTCCAATATTTTGTCCGCATTCTAAAAGAGAAACAAGTAGACACATCACATGTTTACCATGTTGTATATGAAACTCATTTTGGTAAATGAGTTCAGTAGTAAAGTGGACAGATAACAGCATGAAACAAACATATATCTATGTACCATAGTCACTTTATGGTCTATATCATTCTAGTTTTTGTTGCCAAATCAAGATAGAGACACAGTTCAAATAATATTTGTTCAAGACAAAGCAGAATAGGCAGAATATAAGTGTGGGTAACTATAGAGCAATAACAACAGTTGTAATGTGCATGACATGAGAACATAACTGTTTATTCAATTGAAACTGAAATCAACATAGAGCAGGTTACAACAGCAAACCAGTTAAATAAACAAGTTTAGAACATACCTGTTGCGCCATTGGAGTTTCAATTCCATCCTTCAAATTTGAAAATAGTTGCTATGAGTAAATACAGTCATGCAAGAGCAAAGGAGTATGAACCATAGCTACAAAACCAATAATAGCAACCTATGAACAAAACCAATCACGTCCTTTTAATAACACCAGCCGCTGACATTAGGGCCCCACCAGCTAAATAACCACGGGTTATTTTTTTTGATTAGATTTAGTTAAAGCAGGCGGGACCCACGCGACAGAGTTGACTTTGCTGACGTGGCGTTTGACCGGTCCCACCTGTCTGCGACCCTCACCAGCCCTTAGTCAATGACCAGCAGGCCCCACTGGTGAGGTTTGACCTGGGCGGCGCCTATTGACCTGCTGAGGTCAGCATGACGTAATGCTGACGCTATAAATCATTTTTTGGATTTAAGTTTATTCAGGAAATTCCAGAAAATGCCGAAAACTTTAAAAATCATAGAATATTATCTATAACTCCAAATGAAATAATTTATATATGAAAAATTATCAGAAAAATTCAAGGAATCCATCTGTACCATTTTCATGCATGTTTGAGCAAGTTAACCTCACTGTTTAGGATGAAACATGATTAGGGCAAATTTCATAATAGGTTTGGAGTTGGAATTTGATGTAGTTTTGAATTCCACTTCAATTAAAATGACTTTCCGTTGCGTTAGCCCAAATCACAGCATATTGCCATGTCATGATCATGCATCATATTGTTGCATTGCATTGATTGTATTCTTCCTTGTTTGCCGGTAATTGCCCCTCTCAGTAGATCATGTTTCGGACGACGTGATCAATGACACCGATGAAGAGCTATACTATCTTCAGAAGTGCCAGGCAAGCAAAACCCCCTTTTCATTCCGTTACAATCCCACTCTCTCTCTCCTGCTCTCTTTTACTGCATTAGGACAACAACATTTCAACTGTTACATGCTACGGTAGCAGAACCCCTTTCCTTTGCATGACCTGTCATTGCCACAGTAAATAGATGAAACCCACTAGCATGAGTAGGAATTGTTTGAGCCCTGATGTGCCTACTCATTCATGCTTGTTTGTCATGCCTGCTACTGCTTAGAGTTGAGTCAGGTCTGATTCATCGGGAATGAATTGGAACGTGGTGAACATGTCCTACCATTGAGAGCTAAGTGTGTGAACACGATTTGGTAAAGGTAGTAGTACAAGGTGGGTTGTCTCATTGCAGCCGTTCTCAGGAACTGAGTTCTGTGTTTGTGATCCATGAACAGTTACTACCACACATTGGGTTCCGGTAACTCGGCCCCTCTCGGCTTATTAATCAACTCGATCTCTGTCCAAGAGTTGCAACTAGTTTCTGGTGTTTGTAGGTAGTGTTAGTAGTCTACCAAGTGGCACCCGGTACAGGTGGGCTTGGGACAGACTAGGCACAATGGCACGGTGTACCAAGTGGCACCCGGATGGTGGGCTTGGTAACCCTGCACACATCGTTTGGGGCCGTGAGCGACACCCCGGCCGGATCTCCTTGCGGATGGAACCCGAATAGGCGATAAACCTGGACGAGAGACTTGTGTGGTTAGTCAGGTTGTGGCCGACTCCCTCGCCGGGCTTCCGCTTGAAGGTTGCTGAGGTACACGACGTGTACATGGTGGTAAGTGGCGAGAGCGTGTGTGAAGTACACCCCTGCAGGGTTATCATTATCTATTCGAATAGCCGGATTCCTCGGATATGGAAACTTGGACCCCTTGCATAGTTCATAGACAAGTGAAACTTGATACTCTAAAATGCACAAGATAAGCGTGAGTGCTATTGATGGCGTTCTCGTAGGGAGACGGGAGCGGATCCATAGTGGTGTATTGATATGGTGAATATGTGGACTCGTGTGCGCCACCTTAAAAGAGTTACTTGCAGTCGTAGTTCACGATAGCCACCGTGTCAAAGCTGGCTTGCTGTAGTTAAACTCTAACATCCCTTCGTTGATAATGATGCATATGTAGTTTGTTCTGATGTAAGTCTTGCTGAGTACATGTGTACTCACGTTTGCTTAATTTATGTTTTTGGAGAGAGACTTCAGTCTCGCTAGTAGTTCCGCGTGGACTTCGACGTTTAGCTCGTTACCTCGGCTACGATCTTGTACCCTTGGGATGGTCTTGTAGATAGTTAGGCTTCTCACCCTTTTTCATTTGTAGAAGTCTGTACTCAGACATGTTAAGCTTCTGCATGTGCTTTGACTTGTATGCTCTGAATGTTGGGTCATGAGACCCATGTTTGTAATATCTCGCTCCTCGGAGCCTAATGAATAAATACTCTGAGTCGTGGAGTCTTGTTGTGATGCCATGTTGTATTGCACATATTGAGCATATTGTGTGTATGATTGAAATGCTTGGTATGTGTGGGATCCGACAACCTAGTTGTTTATCCTTGGTAGCCTCTCTTATGGGGAAATGTAGTCTTGTGCTTCCATGAGCCACAGTAGTCCGCTACAGCCCGGTTCACCAGAGTCCTGCTAGCCCAGCACTACTGCTCCGGAACACTTAACTGGCCGGCATGTGATTCACTTCGTTCCTGTGTTTGTCCCTTTGGGGAAATGTCACACGGTGACATCCGGAGTCCTACCTAGCCTGCTACAGCCTGGGTTCCCGGAGTCCTGTTAGCCCAGTGCTATAGCCCGGATTCACACGCTGCTGACCGACATGCTCGATGCTAATTCATGTATGTCTGTCCCCGTAAGTTAGTGTCACTTTGGGTTCACGACTAGTCATCTCGGCCCGTGTTCTCTGTCATATGGATGCTAGCGACACTATCATATACGCGAGCCAAAAGGCGCAAACGGTCCTGGGCCATGGTAAGGCGACACCCGTGGGAATACCGTGTATGAGGCTGAAAAGTGATATGAGGTGTTACAGGCTAGATCGGTGTGACTTAGAATCGGGGTCGTGACAGCTTTGGTATCAGAGCCTGACAGCCTGTAGGATTATCAAGCCAAACTGGTCGAAGTCGTGTCTAGAAATGTTTTAGTTATATAAGGGAATTGATTGTGGATGGGAACGTAAGGCTCTTTTTACTCCTTATCCTCATGACCTTCTGATCTGAGTCATCTTATCTTTTCTACGGGGTTAAGAACTAGGCTTCTCTTCTATCTCTCAGGATGGCGTGTTACTAAATCGTAGTTGCCTAGGATTGTTGAGTTCAAGCCTCAGTTCAGTTCCTACTACTTCCATATGTTCATAGCTGGCCTCAGAACCTTGATATTGTGATGCTGAGTGGCCATGCCACCATTTTCGTAGGTTGTCTCAAATCTTTTTGAGCAACTACAGCAGTTATGATGTCCGAGTCATCCAAGGTCTCTAAATAGTCTGATGCATTTGCAAATCCTTCCTTCCCGTTCCCGGTGTTCCTTTGAGCCAGATTAACCACACTAGTCGGTAAGTTGAGGTAATCCATTGCCTCGACATATATGTTGGAGCTATTATTTTGACCCTAGATATTTTAGCGAGTCACCTAGTAATCTAGCCATGTTTTGTGTTTCCGGTGTGATGATTCCGACCATCATTCCTGAAAGCATCCCATGATGCTACTTAGTAGTAGGTATTCTACTCCTGGGCTTTTGAACCCAAGATTCACCCTACTTCATGTTGTTAGTATTTGCTAGTTCCCTTAAGATATTTGTAACCTTTGCAATAGTCCTCGAGGTCCATGGTATCTCATTCTTCCAATACCATGAACCATCATGGGAGAAGTTTTTTTGAACCAAAAGATCACAACCAGGGTGCTCTTGAGGAGTACTCCATTCATATTGTGAATCTGCCAGTTCTATCATTCTGCATGGGTTATCCGGAAGAAATATGTTGAACTCATTTGACATACTAACCCATGAATCTACAACTCAAAAGGTTATATATTCCTTGAGTTGTTCTCTTTAGTTGTATTCTGACCCCGTCTATCATTTGATAGTCAAGAATAGTTGTGCATTCATGTTATCGATGCCTATTATTTTTGTGGTCCGTCAAGCCATTCTATTCCGGAATGACTAGGAGAAACAAACTCCAGTACCTTGTCCATTTTTAGGATTGGGTCAAAGCAGTTGTATTCCGCAGATCAAAATGCCAATCCAGCTTTTACTCTGTTCTACCCTGGAGTATTACCCTCTTTATGTCAAGAAAGTCATAGGAATTGCACACCATCCTATGAATTCTTGGTGCAGTGATACTTCTCACCATCATCGTTCATACTTCGGTCTCCGTGTTTTTGTAACCGGAATACCGACAAGTGAACTGTGATGTGTGAAATCAATACTCCTAGCAACCTCGTTGCTCGGTAGTTAATGGACAATACTCTCACTCTTAGCATGCTGGTTATGCAATCATCATCCTAAATTGATCGTGCTATCTAATCCTTATTTTTGGTGCACTCTTCGATCAATGACTTAGGATTTTTTCAAACCCTTGCTCTATTGATCATATTGTCTTTCCCTGAAAAGCAAGATTGTTCTCAAGCTTAGTAACTTATCAGTGGTTCGTGATTTTCCGAATATCTTCTCGGAGAGATCACCAGGTTAGCACCTGACTGCTATGTTGAGTTCGTGATCAAGTTGGTTTCTTGTAGCCACCCTTTTCTCCAAGAATCTGTGTTGGATACCCCTGAACCAGTTGGATAAGCTAAACAACAACTTGGAGAGCTGGAAGATAAAAGCTTGCCTGACTTAGTTCTTTCCAAAGGATATCTTTTGTGTGTGTGTTGAAGAAAGATGATATCCTCATCGATTGATCCTAGTGATCAATTGCCGAACCTATTGTCTTATCCAATCCTTGGTTTGAGTATTGGTTATCGTCAAATCAAATCAGAACCAACGATGTTCGTAATGTTGTCTTACTCATGGTTGTTTCCTCGAGCATACACCATTATATCCTATGGGTCTGACCAATGCTATCATCGTGTTCACATAGTTGTGGGATTCCATTTAAATGGAAACATGGATGAATTGTTGTTGAGCCCATCGACAACATCCTTATCCTTTCCATGATTCATGTTGAACATTAAGCTAGTGTTGGAATCTTTGTAAGCGTTGCCCTCGTGTCCCGTTCATGAGGTATATGTTTGGATGAGAGAAGATACTTCCTCTAATTCACGTGCACTTGATGTAAGTTGCCGTCGTGAATTCAAGAAAGTTTGTTTTTGCTTCCACTGGAATCATCCCAAGTCAGTCATGCATGTGCGAAGTATTCTATGGTCTGATAGACTGATCATCTTCATCCCATATGTATTCCCTAGCACACCAAGCCACTGATTGACTTGTTATAGTTAAAGAAGTCTAATTTAAGGGCACAAGACTTCAATATCCTCAGTGATGGTTCCCCACCTGAACTCGGCAGTATTTTATTATAAGACTACTATGTGGTCATGTTGTCTGGGACAGCGTGTCCACATGCGAGTAGCAGAACCCGCTCATGTCTTGGAGCTTGCTATCGTAGTTCATCTCCCAAGAATCTCGCAACATCATCTCGTCGATTTGTGTTGCAACACTTCCTTTCAAACATGTTGAGTCTGAAGTATCCTGTTTCTAACCAGATCTGAATCTCAGGCAGATATGATGGTTGGAACATTCCCACCATTTGCATTTTGTTCCCAGCTTGCACCCCATTGTGCCAATCCTACCATGGGTTGCCCTCTCGGTAATCACTACTCAGGATTATCTTCAAAGTGGGCTTACCATGGGTCCATCCATCTCCAATGATAAGCAAAAATCACACACTGCATTGTCTTCAACAAGGTAGTCCACATCATCCATTTCTGGTCTGAGTATGTCATTCTTTCGAACTCCTTGAAATGATCATTTGTGATTGCCTTAGGCTGGTATAAAGAGTTTCAATGATCTCCGTATCAAAAGTAATTCTTTTGCCACTTAAGGGAATAAATCTATGAGTCATCTCCCCTAAGGTGTCCCGTTATGGAATCATGGCAATTCAGTCCTCGCTACATTGGAACGCATCCGCCATCTACTTTAGTGTGGAATTGTTGCCTACCAAATCGAACTTCATCATCTGTTACTATCCATCCCTCTTGATGTATATTTTGTGTTCCAATTCAAGAGATGCCTCAATGTATCACTCCATGAGTTGATCTTGAGTGCTCAAACTTCAAGGAGATCGTTTTCTTTAGAGTTCCCTTCTGTAGTCATCGCGTTGGGTCAAGATCTCGAAGGCAAAGACATCAAGATCAATATGAAGCAATGGATCATGAAGACTCTGTCAGTTCCGTGCCCCTCTGTCTTCTTACCTCACGTCTTGAATCTCAGGACGAGATTCTTGTTTAGTGGGGGCGAGTTGTCACAGCCCTAGCATTGGCCTTTCTTGTCATCGCATCATCATCTTGCATCATGTTTAAATTTCTCAGAAACTTGAAGTGGGGGTGATCAAACCCTAGCACTTTGAAATCCAAATAGGCCCAGCTTAAAAATGCATTCAATGAACCCAAAATGCTTCCATCAATGTTTTATAATTTTTGGCAAGGCTTGATACCAAACCAAAATAGTGAACATTTTTGTGGAATATTTTGGACACTAAATTTAAATCAATATTGTATTTGCATTGGGGCATTTGAATTCTATAAATATTTTAGATGCTCCAAAAATTCTGGTTTCAATTGTGGGCTTTTGGAATAATCCAAATAATGCTCCCAATTTATCTCAGGAGTTTAAAAAAATGAATTAGTATTCTTACTAATTCAAAACAGAATAAAAGAAATAGGAAAAAAACTGAAACAGAAGAAAAGTAGAAAAGGGAAAGAAACCTACCTAACTTACCTGGTGGCCTAGCAGGACCGGCCCAGCTGGTCGAGCCCACTACTGTAGCCATCGCGCCGTCTTCCACCTCACGCCAATAAGCGAGGCACGTGCCTGACGCACGTGCACTGCCGTGTGGCCACCTCCTCCCTGCCTGGCTGGCCCCCTCCTCCCTCTGGACGCCCTGGAACATCGACACGCACCCCCTCGATCCCTCTCACTCTCCCCCTGGACCTCTTCCCCTCCTCTGCTCTCTCCGCGCGGCACCACTGAACACACCCGCCGCCACCGACGAGCACTATCACGGCCACTGGCCCCCACACGCCTCTCCGACGCGCCAAGAAGCTCCGTCGTATACCTCTACGCCGTCTCCACCGATCCACGCGACCGGAAGAACCCCAGAGCGCCGTCCGCGACGTCTTCTTCCTCC
Organism: Triticum aestivum; assembly: GCF_018294505.1. Classification (NCBI taxonomy): domain Eukaryota; kingdom Viridiplantae; phylum Streptophyta; class Magnoliopsida; order Poales; family Poaceae; genus Triticum; species Triticum aestivum. The sequence continues at coordinate 296,422,986 of NC_057797.1, read as the reverse complement.
TTGGGTCACCAAGCTCGCCGGCAATCGTGCTCCCGCTCCGACGCATCCCCGAGCCCTCCGGGTCCTCCATTGGAATCCCAGTGAGCTCCTCCGTCTTTCCACTCACCCCCATGCTATAATTTGCGCGCTAGCCACCGCCCCGCGAGTCCCGAGCACCGCCGTCCGCCATGACCGATTAGGTCCTTGCTCCTGAGCATCTCCACTTGGTCCAGTGGCACCAGCGTGCTCCTGGAGCTCCCAGGAGTCCGCCCTGCTGCTTTGCTTGCTCATCAGCCAAGCGTAGCACCTCGCCCGCGCAAAGCCGAACTCTGGCCGCCGCATCACTTGACGTCGTGCTCAACTCCGGCCACCCCCGCCTCCGTTGTTTGCTCCAGCGGATGCGCGTCACTCCCCAGAGCACGTGCATGCTGCTCTTCAAATCAGGCCCTGTAGCAAAAGTCCGACGCCCTCCGCCGCGGATTTGGTCGCCGACATTTACACGCCGGTGGTGATGACATGGCACCATCATTAGGGCTTAATCACGTCCTTTTAATAACACCAGCCACTGACATTAGGGCCCCACCAGCTAAATAACCACGAGTTATTTTTTTGATTAGATTTAGTTAAACCAGGCGGGGCCCACGCGTCAGAGTTGACTTTGCTGACGTGGTGTTTGACCGGTCCCACTTGTCTGCGACCCTAACCAGCCTGTAGTCATTGACCAGCAGGCCCCACTGGTCAGGTTTGACCTGGGCGGCGCCTGTTGACCTGCTGAGGTCAGCATGACGTAATGTTGTCTCTATAAATCATTTTCTGGATTTAAGTTTATTCAGGAAATTCTAGAAAATGCCCAAAACTTCTAAAAATCATAGAAAATTATCTATAACTCCAAATGAAATAATTTTTATATGAAAAATTATCAAAAAAATTCAAGGAATCCATCTGTACCATTTTCATGCATGTTTGAGCAAATTAACCTCACTGTTTACGACGAAACATAATTAGGGCAAATTTCATAATAGGTTTGGAGTTGGAATTTGATGTAGTTTTGAATTCCACTTCAATTAAAATGACTTTCTATTGCATTAGCCCAAATCACATCATATTGCCATGTCATGATCATACATCATATTGTTGCATTACATTGATTGTATTCTTCCTTGTTTGCTGGTAATTTCCCCCTCTCAGTAGACGATGTTTCCGACGACGTGATCGATGACACCAATGAAGAGCTATACTATCTTCAGAAGTGCCAGGCAAGCAAAACCCCCTTGTTCATTCCGATACAATCCCACTCTCTCGCTCCTGCTCTCTTTTACTGCATTAGGACAACAACGTTTCAACTATTACATGTTGCGGTAGCTGAACCCCTTTCCTTTGCATGACCTGTCATTGCCACAATAAATAGATGAAACCCACTAGCATGAGTAGGAGTTGTTTGAGCCCTGATGTGCCTACTCATTCATGCTTGTTTGTCATGCCTGCTACTGCTTAGAGTTGAGTCAGGTCTGATTCATCGGGAATGAATTGGAACGTGGTGAACATGTCCTACCGTTGAGAGCTAAGTGTGTGAACATGATTTGGTAAAGGTAGCGGTGAGAGGCCATGTAGGAGTACATGGTGGGTTGTCTCATTGCAGCCGTTCTCATGAACTGAGTTCTGTGTTTGTGATCCATGGACAGTTACTACCACACATTGGGTTCCGGTAACTCGGCCCCTCTTGGCTTATTAATCAACTTGATCTCTATCCAGGAGTTGCAACTAGTTTCTGGTGTTTGTAGGAAGTGTTAGTAGTCTACCAAGTGGCACCCGGTACAGGTGGGTTGGGACAGACTAGGCACAGTGGCACGGTGCACCAAGTGGCACCTGGATGGTGGGCTTGGGAACCCTAAACACATCGTTTGGGGCCATGGGCGACACCCCGGCCGGATCTCCTTGCGGATGGAACCCGAATAGGCAATAAACCTGGACGAGAGACTTGTGTGGTTAGTCAGGTCATGGCCGACTCCCTCGCCAGGCTTCCGCTTGAAGGTTGCTGAGGTACACGACATGTACATGGTGGTAAGTGGCAAGAGCGTGTGTGAAGAAGTACACCCCTGCAGGGTTATCATTATCTATTCAAATAGCCGGATTCCTCGGATATGGAAACTTGGACCCCTTGCATAGTTCATAGACAAGTGAAAGTGGATACTCTAAAATGCACAAGATAAGCGTGATTGCTATGGATGGCGTTCTCGTAGGGAGACGGGAGCGGATCCATAGTGGTGTATTGATATGGTGAATATGTGGACTCGTGTGCGCCACCTCAAAAGAGTTACTTGCAGTCGTAGTTTAGGACAGCCACCGAGTCAAAGCTGGCTTGCTGCAGTTAAACTCCACCATCCCTTTGTTGATAACGATGCATATGTAGTTAGTTCTAATGTAAGTCTTGCTGAGTACATTTGTACTCATATTTTCTTAATTTATGTTTTTGCAGAGAGACTGCAGTCTCGCTAGTAGTTCCGCGTGGACTTCGACGTTTAGCTCGTTGCCTCAGCTACGATCTTGTACCCTTGGGAGGGTCTTGTAGATTGTCACGCTTCTCAGCCTTTTTCATTTGTAGAAGTCTATACTCAGACATGTTAAGCTTTCGCATGTGCTTTGACTTGTATGCTCTAAATGTTGGGTCATGAGACCCATGTTTGTAATATCTTGCTCCTCGGAGCCTAATGAATAAACACTCTGAGTCGTAGAGTCTTGTTGTGATGCCATGTTGTATTGCACATATTGAGCATATTGTGTGTATGATTCAAATGCTTGGTATGTGTGGGATCCGACAACCTAGTTGTTTATCCTTGGTAGCCTCTCTTATGGGGAAATGTAGTCTTGTGCTTCCATGAGACATAGTAGTCCGCTACAGCCCGGTTCACCGGAGTCCTACTAGCCCAGCACTACTGCTCTGGAACACTTGACTCGCTGGCATGTGATTCACTTCGTTCCTGTGTCTGTCCCTTCGTGGAAATGTCACGCGGTGACATCCGGAGTCCTGCCTAGCCTGCTACAGCCCGGGTTCCCAGAGTCTTGTTAGCCTAGTGCTATAGCCCGGATTCACACCTGCTGACCGACATGCTCGATGTTGATTCATGTATGCCTGTCCCCGTAAGTTAGTGTCACTTTGGGTTCACGACTAGTCATGTCGGCCCGGGTTCTCTGTCATATGAATGCTAGCGACACTATCATATACGTGAGGCAAAAGGCGCAAACGGTCCCGGGCCATGGTAAGGCGACACTCATGGGAATACCGTGTGTGAGGCCGCAAAGTGATATGAGGTGTTACAGGCTAGATCGGTGTGCCTTAGAATCGGGGTCCTGACATGCGGCCTACAGAGTCCCGGCCGGCTGATACAACGTGTCCGGCTCAGTGACGTATCTTACATGCCTTACATTACAAGTCTATTTATACATGGCGGTTTATACGTACGGGCCTTAAGCGGCCTCTCGGCTTGGGCTTATCATAAGCCTAACAGCGAACTGCCATCTTGTATACTCTTGGGCTTCATCTAGGTAAACCACCATTGTGGTTGACCCACCTCCTCCTGGGCGGGTCATATTTGGTAGTCATATCCCCAACTCCTGAGGTGCCTCATTATGGAATCATGGCAGTTAACTCCTTGCTACTTTGCAACCCATGCACCATCTTATCTAAGCGTGGAATTGTTACCTACCAATTTGAACCTCTGTCATCCGCTTCATTCCATCACCCTGATGTGTGTTTAGTGTATCAGCTCAAGAGATGTTTTTTTATATATCTCGTTCCATGATTTGATCGTCAATTGCTTGATCTTTGAGGAGATCGATTCTTATAGAGTTACCCTTCCTTCTTGTTATCATGTTGAATGGAATTCTCAAAGCAAGACGTCAAGACTAAGATGATGAATGGATCAACATCTCCGAGAAGGGCAGTTGGATCATGAAGATTTTGATAGTTTGTGTCCCCTTTGTCTTCTTACCTCATGTCTTGAATCTCGGGACGAGATTCTTGTTTAGTGGAGGTGAGTTGTCACAACCCTAGTTAGTGCATGCATTAGAGTGTTTTCCTCATGTTTAAATTTCTCAGAATCTTGAAATGGGGATGACAGAATCCCCCACACCACTTAATCCAACTAGGGTTACTAAAATACTTTTTCAATGAACCTGAAATAGCCTTCTAAAATTCTCATCATCTTTGCCTTGGTCTAGAACCTCTCACAAAAATGGTTCACATTTTTCTAGGACAACATTGGGTCAATGAATTAAATCATACCTTATTTGCATTTGGGCATTCAAATTTTATATATTATTTTAAATGTCCAAATACTCATGAACTAAAATATTGACTGTTGGAAATAATCCAAACAGTGGCCACAAGCAGTCTCATGATTTTTGAAAGTGCATAGGTATTTTTAATAAAGTCCTAAAGTTTACAGAAAAATACAAAACAGAAACAAATTTAAAACACACACAGAGAGAGAGAACATCACTCGGGCCATTTTACCTGGCAACTTATCCGCAGGCCAACCAGACCATCCCACTGCACCCTTGCCAGTCATCAGCCACCTCCCGCCAAAGCAGGCAGGCAGCTGCCTGTCGGCTGCGGGCGCCGCCCTGGCCATCTCCTGCTTGCCACCGAGGCGCTCATAAGCTCCCTTCGCGCGCCACGGAGACGCCCCGACCCCCTGGACACCTCACTCCTCCCCCCTCGCCCTCTCTCTCTCCTCTGATCGCCATGGCCGACGCTGTCGAGCACTCGCCACCGTGAAGCCGCAGCCACCACCGTGCCCTCGTCGCTTGGACGTGCCCACGAGCTTCACCGTCGTCCACTGCACCAAGCCCCGAGCGCTCGCATGCCACGGAGATGCCTTCCCGACCTCACCTTGCCGTTTATCCACCGGAGATCCCCATCGCCGTCCTGCACGTCTCCGACCTCCCCCAAGTTCGTCGTCCGTCTCGCCCGAGTCGCCGTCACCTACTGCCCCTGCTCCCCCTCTCCGTTGTCGCTCTCATGCACCGTAGCCGCCACGCCATCCACACCCGCACGCGTCGCCGCCTCTGCACGCCACCGTCATGGCCACAGCCACACGGGCTCGAAACAGAGCGTGTCACCGCGTTGGCCACACCCCCAGGAGCTTGTAGCACCTCTCCGCACCCCCTACCGTGCATCCTAGCACCGAGCCGAGCACGCCCGAGCTCCGGCTGGCGCTGCCGAGCTCGTGGTCGTCGTCTCCGGCTGCCCTAGCTGCTGCTGCTTGCCGCAACAGGCGCGGGTGAGCTCCAGCTCCCCGTAGCCGCTCTCTACTGTCCATTTGGACGCTGGAGGAGTGAGCCCGAGCCCTCCGCCGCGTCTGCTACCGCCCGTGGCTAAACGCCAGTGGTTTAGCCCTGGTTGACCAGGGGATTTGACCTCCCCTAGGTCTATGACATGTGGGCCCCGCTCGACTAATTAACCTAGTTTAGGTTTAAACTTAATTAGTTTAACCTAGGTTAGTGCTAATTAGACTAGGTTAGTTTAGTTAGCGACTGACACGCGGGCCCTGTCGGTGTCAAAACCAGCGGATCTCGGGTAGGGGGTCCCGAACTGTGCATCTTGGATCGATGGTAACAGGAGACGGGGGACATAATGTTTACCCAGCTTCGGGCCCTCTCTATGGAGGTAAAACCCTACATCCTGTTTGATTGATATTGATGAATATGAGTGTTACAAGAGTGGATCTACCACGAGATCGTAATGGCTAAACCCTAGAAGTCTAGCCTATGTGGGTATGGTAATGAGTATATGTCACGTCCTTTCCAGACTACCCCCTTCGGTTTATATAGACACCGAGGAGATCTAGGGTTTACATGGAGTCGGTTACTTAAGAAGGAATCTTCGGTCGCCAAGCTTGACTGGTTTAGCCTCTATCCACTGCACAACATCGGATATGAAGTCTATCACAGGGACGGACTCAGCCGTTTTCACTGGTTTAGCCTCTATCCACTTAGTGAATTTCTCCACCATAACCAGCAGATACTTTTTTCTTATGGCTTCCCCCTTTAAGGGGTTCAACCATGTCGAGTCCCCAGACCGCGAAAGGCCAAGTGATGGGGATTGTTTGTAGGGCAGTGGGGGCATATGGCTTTGATTGGCAAAGAGTTGGCATCCGATGCAATGTTGGACAAGATCATGTGCATCTGCTTGGGCCGTCGGCCAATAAAACCCTATACGGAAGGCCTTGCTAACAAGGGCCCGAGCTGCGGTGTGGTTACCGCCGAGTCCGGCATGAATTTCAGCCATGACCTTCCGTCCCTCTTCCCTTGATATACATCGTTGAAGGACTCCACTAGCGTTTTTCTTGTAGAGTTCTCCATCATGAACCTTGTAGGCCTTCGAACGCCAGACAATGCAGCAGGCCTCATTCTGGTCCTCAGGAAGCACCTTCCTATCAAGGTAGGCCAGGAAGGGTTCGGTCCATGGGGCAATGACCGCCATGATGAGATGCGCCGATGGTGTTATGTCGATGTTTCCGTGATCTAGGGTTATGTTTGGGTCCGGACGAGTGTTGTCGTTTTCCCCCTGACACACCATGAATGGCTTGAAGAGCCTTTCCAGAAAGGTATTAGGTGGGACGGGGTCGCGCTTAGCGCCAATACGAGCAAGAACATCGGCTGCTTGATTACTTTCTCGAGCTACATGATGGAACTCGAGCCCCTCGAACCGGGCCGACATTTTTATGACTGTGTTGTGATACGCTGCCATCTTTGGATCGTTAGTGTCAAAATCTCCATTTATGTGAGATATTGCAAGGTTTGAGTCCCCGCGCACTTCTAGGTGTTGTATGCCCATGGAGACAGCCATCCGAAGACCATGCAATAAGGCCTCATATTCGGCTGCGTTATTGGAGTCTGTGTATAGTATTTGTAGAACATACTGGACAATGTCTCTGGTGGGGGACGTTAAAACGACACCCGCTCCTAACCCTGCCAGCATTTTGGAGCCGTCAAAGTGCATGACCCAATTGGAGTATGTGTCGCACTCTCTAGGGAGCTCGGCCTCTTTCCATTCGGCGATGAAGTCGGCCAAAACATGGGATTTGATAGCTCGACGTGGTTTGTATGTGATGTCGAATGGAAAGAGTTCAATGGCCCATTTGGCAATCCGGCTCGTAGAATCGCGGTTGTTTATAATGTCATTGTGTGGTACTTCGGAGGCCACTGTGATCGAACACTCCTGGAAGTAGTGACGGAGATTTCGGGATGCCATGAAGACCGCATATGCTATTTTTTGATAATGAGGTACCGGGATTTGCATGGTGTAAAGACAGTAGACACGTAGTATACTAGCTTCTGAAGCGGGAATTTATGTCCGTCTTGTTCTTGTTCAACGACGAGTACGGTGCTCGCCACCTGATGTGTTGCTGATATGTATAATAACATCGGTTCACCAGCGTTTGGTGCGGCCAGGATTGGATTGCTCGCCAGAAGGGTTTTTATTTCTTCCAGTCCGACTGTTATCGCGTCCGTCCACTCAAAGTGGTCCGTTCGCCATAGAAGGCGATAGAGTGGCGGTGCCTTTTCTCCTAATCTGTAGATAAAGCGTCTTAGAGCTGCCACGCAACCTACAAGTTTTTGAACTTGTTTAAGGTCTGTTGGCTTAGCCAATTGTGACAAAGCTCGGATTTTGGCTGGATTTGCTTCAATTCCCCTATTGGAGACGATGAAGCCCAGCAGTTTTCCAACGGGGACGCTGAAGACACACTTTTCTGGGTTGAGCTTGATGTCATACGCCCTGAGGTTGTCGAAGGTAAGACGTAAGTTGTCTATTAGTGTTTCCACGTGCCCGGTTTTGAAGATGACGTCATCAACGTAAGCTTCTACTGTTTTGCCAATCTGTTTCTCCAGGCATGTTTGAATCATGCGTTGATATGTGGCACCGGCGTTCTTGAGCCCAAAGGGCATGGTATTGAAGAAGAATGGCCCCTATGGGGTAATGAATGCTGTTGCAACTTGATCGGATTCTTTCATTTTGATTTGATGGTATACGGATTATGCATCAAGGAAACATAGTGAGTCGTGTCCTACGGTGGCATCAATGATTTGATCAATGCGGGGGAGGGAAAGGGATCCTTAGGGCAGGCTTTGTTGAGGACTTTGAAATCGACGCACAAGCGCCAGGATTTGTCCTTCTTTGGTACCATCACCAGGTTTGCCAGCCAGTACGGATGTTTAATTTCTCTAATGAATCTGGCCTCAATGAGTTTGGCTAGCTCCTCCCCCATGGCTTGTCGCTTGGGTTCGGAAAAGCCCCGCAGTGTTTTCTTAACCGATTTAAACCCCTTTAATATATTGAGGCTATGTTCGTCCAGCTTGCGTGGGATCCCTGGCATGTGCGAAGGGTGCCAGGAAAATATGTCCAAGTTTTTGTGCACGAATTCTCGTAGTGCAGCATCAACTATTGGGTTCAGTTGAGCTCCGATGGATGTTGTCTTCTTGGGGTCCGTTGGGTGGACCTGGAATTTGACTATTTCCTTTGCCGGTTTGAAAGAGGTGGATTTGGGATGTTTGTCGAGGATCACGTCTTCCCTGTCCACTGTGGAGAGTAGTGCGGTTAATTCTTCGGCCGCGAGGGCTTCGGATAGCGCCTCTAGGGCTAAGGATGCGGGTTTTTTTCAGCGCGGAGTGCTATGTCCAGATCACTGATGAGAGTGATTATACAGTTTGGTTCGGGCATTTTGAGCTTCATATATCCGTAGTGAGGTATAGCTTGGAAGCGTGTAAAAGCATCCTGCCCCAACAGGGCGTGATATCTGCTACTGAAAGGGGCCACCTGGAAGGTTATTTCTTCGGACCGATAGTTCTCCGGTGATCCGAATACCACGTAAAGTGTGATTTTGCCCGCGCACCGCGCCTCCCGACTAGGAATAACTCCCCGGAAGGTTGTGTTACTTTGTTTGATGCGACTCCTGTCTATTTCCGTTTTATGGAGTCTGTCCTCATAAATGAGATTTAGTCCGCTGCCGCCGTCCATGAGGACCTTGGTGAGTCGGAACTCATCCACGATGGGGCCGAGGACTAACGCGGCTGGTGCTCGTGTCGTTCTGTACTTTGGTTCGTCACCGGCGTTGAATGTTATAGTTGTGTCGTTCCATGGGTTTATTACAACAATTTGGCGGACATCGTTGAGCTCGCGAAGTGCCCTTTTGCGCTTGTTATTTGAAGAGAATGTCTCGAAGACTGTCAATACTCTTGGGTCGTCTTCTTCTGGGGGGTGTTGTTCTGGGGCGTCCTTTGTAAGGATGTCCTCGCCGCTCTTGGCTACCTGTCGTAGTATCCAACATGCTCTAAGGCTGTGGGTTGCCACGGTATCTGTTGTTGTATGTATTTTGCATGGGCCATCGAGCCACCGTTCTAGAACAGTGCATTGCCGTGTAGTGGCTTTGTGTTTTTTGACTGTTGGATTGGGCGTGCCACGAGGGTACGCCCTTTTTGCCTATAGGGGAAGTTGGGTTGGGACTGGTGGTTCCCAGCGAGCTGCCCGAGTTTCCCAGACGCTTTCCATCGTGCAGTATTTTTGTACGATGGTTGCTAAGTCAGCAAATTTTAGCGGCGGTGATTGATGGAGTTGAGGATTCCTTCGTCCGCACAGTTTTTGCAGAACGCTGATATTGCGTCCTCGTCACTGCAATCCTTTACCTTGTCCTTGACAAGGAGGAATCTGGCCCAAAAGTGGTGGACCTTCTCCTGAGATTGCTGTTTTATGCTCATGAGAGCCTCTATATCCGGGTGGGTTGGTGGAATTAAATCCAAACACTAACCTAACCGGTTGTCCGGAGTCCGACGACATTCCGGACTAGACAGTCCGGGTTCCGGAATATCTTCAGATTGTTTGGAACCGCCGTCCGATGCTATGTTCGAAGGGCTGGTTGCGTCCTTTCATGGGTGAGTATCCGGCTCTTCATGAACGGCGGCCCAAACATAGTCCGTCTTCAATATTGAAGAAGACTCACCGTCCTACTCCAGGACTACCGTGATCTGGTGGTTGACCGGTGGGATTTTGGTTTCTCCCTGATCGGTTTTAGGCCTGATCTGATCGTAATCTGTGGCAATTCCCAAAGCAGCGATGCGATCTAGGAAATAGTTTCAGGACAAAAGTTAACCGAATCCATCTGCTTGGAGTGCTCGGAGTTGATGTGAAGGGGATTTTCGATGGCCTGATAGGTCATTGTCGGCCCTGCGACCGAACGGGCGATCATAGTAAAGTCGCCCAGCCGAAGAGTTGGCCCGAGGCCAAAACTACCCCTGCGATAATATTGTCTTTAATGACAAGGCGAGCCATCGAGCCTTTCATCGACGGCACAGTGGAACTCTCAATGAAAGCACCAATGTCGGTGTCAAAACCGGCGGATCTCAGGTAGGGGGTCCCGAACTGTGCGTCTTGGATCGATGGTAATAGGAGACGGGGGACACAATTTTTACCCAGGTTCAGGCCCTCTCTTTGGAGGTAAAACCCTACGTCCTGCTTGATTGATATTGATGAATATGAGTGTTACAAGAGTGGATCTACCACGAGATCGTAATGGCTAAACCCTAGAAGTCTACCCTATGTGGGTATGGTAATGAGTATTATGTCATGTGCTTTCCGGACTACCCCCTTCAGTTTATATAGACATCAAGGAGATCTAGGGTTTACATGGAGTCGGTTAAATAAGAAGGAATCTTCGGTCACCAAGCTTGCCTTCCACGCAAGTAGAGTCCAATCCGGACACGGTGCAGTCTTCGGCCTTCATGTCTTCACAGCCCATCAGTCCGGCCCATGGATAATAGGTCGGACGCCCGAGGACCCCTTAGTCCAGGACTCCCTCAGGCCCCACTGGTCAGTTTGACCTGGACCAGCCCTGTTGACCGTTGACATCACAGTGACGTCACGCTGATGTAGTAATTCTTTTCTGGAATTTAAATAAATCTTAAATGGTTTATTTATTTCAGAAAATGTTATAAACTTCTAAAAATCATAGAAAATAATCTATAACTCAGATTGAAATAATTTATATATGAAAAATGATCAGAAAAATCCAGTCTATCCATCTGTACCTTTTTCATGCGTCTTAGAGCAACTTATGGCTGCTGTTTAGGCCAAATCATATAAATGGCATTTAAACCTTCACATATGGAGTTTGAATTTGAACCTAGGGTTGAAACCAATTCCATCTAACCAGTTGGTAGTTGCATTAGCTCATGTCACAGCATATTGACATGTCATGATCATGCATCATATTGCACATTGCATTGATTATGTTCCTTCTCTGTTACTGGTGGTTGTTCCCTCTAGATAGACGTGGTTCTGACGATGAGTTCGATGACACTGACGAAGAACTATATTATCCTCAGAAGTGCCAGGCAAGAAAAAATCCCTTGTTCATTCTGATACAATCCCAATCTCTAGCTTCTGCTCTCTTTTACTGCATTAGGACAACATGGATTCAACTGTTACATGTTGCGGTAGATGAACCCCTTTCCTCTGCATGACCTGGCATTGCCACAGTAAATAGATGAAACCCATTAGCATGAGTAGGAGTTATTTGAGCCCTGATGTGCCTACTCATTCATGCTTGTTTGTCATGCCTGCTACTGCTTAGAGTTGAGTCAGGTCTGATTCATCGGGGATGAATTGGAATGTGGTGAACATGTCTTACTGTTGAGAGCTAAGGGTATGAATACGATTTGGTAAAGGTAGTGGTGAGAGGCCATGTAGGAGTACCTGGTGGGTTGTTGTAACGCCCCATATGTAACCTGCCATATTTGTATTCCAACTCTTGCCATTTCCGGCACTAAGTTATAATGTTCCTCGTTGCTGGGTTTTTGCCTTCGTGTTGCTTTTTTCTTTGTCATGCATCTCATATCATGTCATCATGTGCATCGCATTTGCATACGTGTTCGTCTCATGCATCCGAGCATTTTCCCCGTTGTCCGTTTTGCATTCCGGCGCTCCTATGTACTCCGGTGTCCCTTTTACCTCTTTTCGTGTGCGGGTGTTAAATGTTCTCGGATTGGACCGAGACTTGCCAAGCGGCCTTGGCTTACTACCGGTAGACCGCCTGTCAAGTTTCGTGCCATTTGGACTTCGTTTGATACTCCAACGGTTAACTGAGCAACCGAAAAGGCATCGTGTGTGTTGCAGCCCAACACCTCTCCAAAGTGGCCCAAAACCCACCTAAACCCCCTCCATCATCTCGGTCGTTCGATCACTATCGCGTGGGCGAAAACCATGCTCAATTTGGAGCCTCCTAGCTCCCTCTACCTATAAATATGCGCATCTCCCCGAAAATCCAGATCCGTTACCCTAGTCCCTATCCCCTCCGCGCGGCCGGACGTGTCCGCCCGCTGCCGGACGAAAATCCCGCCGCCGCCGCCACGTGGCAGCACGCCATTCGCCCGCCTCGCGCCCCACTTCGCCACGCGCCGCCAGCCCACCGAGCCCAGGGCGGGCCCCC
>NC_057797.1:296392156-296410111 GCF_018294505.1 Triticum aestivum | reverse complement strand
TGCCCTCGTCTCCCCGCGCTGCCGCGTGTCCCCGGCGGCCGGAGCTGCCCCACGTGCCACGCCGAGCGCCCCTCGCCGCCCCTCGGGTCCCCCGGCCTCCCCGCGCCCCGAGGCCCGCCGGCCGCCGTCTTCTTCTCCGTTTCCGGTGACGAACCTCGGGAAGCGTGCAGATCCAGATCCAGATCTGAATAGGGTTGACTTTTGCCCTAGATTATAATATTTTTAGCATATTTCATCATGCCATAACTTTGCACCCGTGGCTCCGTTTTGGGCGTGTAGCATGCCAAATTGTTCGTCTCGACGTGTACTTCATTTCATTCCATGGCACCATGTTCATTTGAGTTCATCTTGATGCCCTAAATGCTGTTGCAAGAGTGCTATGTAATGTTAGTTTCAGATTCTTATCAGTAATTGGACATTTGTCTTTTTTGTCATGTTTAATGCGTGCCTCCTATGATCTTGAGCCCTACATGTGTTTTGAAGTACGCCATGCCATCTTTCCAGGGGTGTATGCCACGTATTTTTGTGATGTTTGTGGTGACTAGCACAAGCATGAAAATTAGCTCTCGTGATGTTGCTGATTTCAGGGACTTAGAAATCTTCTAAGTCTTTTCCCTGATAATATTTTTAAGCCATGTATTCATGTTGCTACAGAGAGATCCATGCCTTTTTTGAGGATGTTCAGTAAGGGTGATTTTGAGATATTGTTATGCTCTATCCATCCATGTCTTTGTTTGCAATTATGGAGCACCCTAGCATGACTCAATCTTGCTCTACTGTTGCTATAAAATGTTCCTGGCAGATTCTTTACATGTTAAGCAATTTTGCCGAGGTTGTTGTAGTTGATCCATGCATGCTATGAGGTTGGTCTTGCCATGTTTAGCTTCTATGCCATGTATACTTGTTGGGTGTATGCTTAGTTTGTCATGCAATGCCTTAGGGTGAGTGCATCGAGCTCGCAAACATGCCTACGTGAATCTGTTTTGCCATGTTCCAGTTTTCTGCTAAGCCTGAATCTGTTTACGAAAGTTGCTATGTTCACATGGTTGCCATTCTATTTTTCTGATCCCTTCTGGCTTATGGTCAGCAAGGGACTTTTGTTGTATGCTTTGAGTAGCTTCATGCCATGCCTTGCTTTGCCATGATATGTTCCTGTAGCATTTTGTTATCTTGCTCTAAACATAGCTTCCTGATGTTAAATTCCTGACATGTTGTTATTTTCACTAAGTCTGTAACCTGATATCTTTTGCACTTTTTCCATGCTTGTTTGGACCTGCTATTGAGTGAATTAGCCGTAGCTCAGTGTTCATCTTTTGTCAAGTATCTTGAGTGGATTACTTCCATGTGTTTTGTTGTTATGTTAGAGCGAATTAGCTTGTTGTTCTTGATGCATTTAGATGGCCTCGTGCTGTTAATCGCAGATTTGTGCCATTATTTTTTTACTTGCCATTTGCAAACCGTGCATCCGATTCCGGTGATCTTTATATCGATTTCGACCGAAATCAACTCATCTTTCCAGCAGCACTCTTGGTTTTCCAAGTTGAGGCCTGGTTCAATCTTCCCTTTCCGAAGCATGCATATGCATCGCATATCACATCCCGCATATCATGCCATGTTTTGCATCATGTTGCTTGTGCATTGCACCTGTGTCTCCCATTGCTTGTGTTCTTGCTTTCGGTAGATCCGGGAGACGAGTACGTGATCGAGGAACCCGTTGAGAACATTTACGAGGATCAAGCTTACGTCAACTCGGAGATCTTTGCAGGCAAGATGACCATACCATCGAAATCACTTCTATCTTTGCTTGCTAGATGCTCGCTATATTGCTATGCCTATGCTACGATACCTACCACTTGCTTATCATGCCTCCCATATTTCCATGTCAAACCTCTAACCCACCTTGTCCTAGCAAACCGTTGTTTGGCTATGTTACCGCTTTGCTCAGCCCCTCTTATAGCGTTGCTAGTTGCAGGTGAAGATTGGAGTTTGTTCCTTGTTGGAACATGTTTATTGTTGGGATATCACTATTATATCTTGTCTATTTTAATGCACCTATATACTTGGTAAAGGGTGGAAGGCTCGGCCTTATACCTGGTGTTTTGTTTAACTCTTCCCGCCCTAGTTTTTTCGTTATACCGGTGTTATGTTCCTTGATTTTGCGTTCCTTACACGGTTGGGTTATAATGGGAAACCCTTGATAGTTCGCCTTGAGTAAAACTCCTCCAGCAAGGCCCAAACTTGGTTTTACCATTTGCCACCTAGCCTTTTTCCCTTGGGTTTTACGGACTCAAGGGTCATCTTTATTTTTAAACCCCCGACCCAGTGCTTCTCGAAGTGTTGGTCCAACCCAGAGCACCGTGCGGGGCCGTCCCTTGGCAACTTGGGTTACGTTGGCTCCTGTATGCTTAGCTTATCTGGTGTGCCCTGAGAACGAGATATGTGCAGCTCCTATCGGGATTTGTCGGAATAGTGGGTGGTCTTGCTGGACTTGTTTTACCATTGTCGAGATGTCTTGTAACCAGGATTCTGAGTCTGATCGGGTTGTCTTGGGAGAAGGAATATCTTTCGTTGACTTTGAGAGCTTGTGATGGGCTAAGTTGGGACACCCCTGCAGGGATTTGAAAGTTCGAAAGCCGGGCCCGCGGTTATGGGCAGATGGGAATTTGTCAATGTCCGGTTGTAGAAATCCCTGAAACTTAACTTAATTAAAAAGAATCAACAGAGTGTGTGGCCGTGATGGTCTCTTTTTGGCGGAGTCCGGGAAGAGAACACGGTTTCGTGTTATGCTTGAACGTAGGTTGTTCTAGGATCACTTCTTGATCATAGATTCTCGACCGTGTCTTGCCTTCTCTTCTCGCTCTCATTTGCGTATGTTAGCCACCATATATGCTAGTGCTTGCTGCAGCTCCACCTCATACCTTTTACCCTACATATAAGCTTAAATAGTCTTGATCGCGAGGGTGTGAGATTGCTGAGTCCCCGTGACTCACAGATTACTTCCAAACCAGATGCAGGGACCGATGATACCCTTCCAGGAGATTCGACTGAGCTCAAGTGGGAGTTTGATGAGGACTCAGGACGATACTAGTTTTCCTTTCCAGACGATCAGTAGTGGAGCCCAGTTGGGGCGATCGGGGACATTATGCATTTGGAGTTGTCTTTATTTTGGTTCCGTAGTCAGACCTTGATTGTATCTAGATGATTGTACTGCTATTTATGTATTGTGTGATGTGGCGATTGTCAGCCAACTATGTACCTCTTTTCTTATTCAGTATATGGGATGTGTAAAGATTACCCCTCTTGCGACATTGCCTACAATGCGTTTATGCCTCTAAGTCGTGCTCCGACACGTGGGAGATACAGCCGCATTGTGGGTGTTACAAGTTGGTAATCAGAGCCTTCCCCGACTTAGGATTCCCCTGCTTGATCGAATCGCTAGCGTTGTTGAGTATGGAAAAATGTTTTGAGTCTTCTAGGATTATATATATCGGAGAGTAGGATTCTTTTACTCCTCAGTCCCTTCGTCGCTCTGGTGAGGCATCCTGACGTAGAATTTTGACTCTTCTCTTCTCAAATTTCACAAAAAAAATTAGGATCACGCGGATATCATGGAATCATTTCAATGGTTTTGTGACGAGAACATTGTTCTTGGTGCCTCCTGACATTTAGGGGTTGTGGCAGTGTCCCGGGGAGTTGAGCTCCGAGGTGTTGTCATCACAATTTTATCGTTGCAACTTCTGGAATACCTGAGTTTCACCGACATCGAAAATCTCTTTTATGCAGTTTTTGGTGAGATAACCTCGACGCCACCTAGTACTGGGGCGGGAGTTCGGGAGTATTGCCATAACTCCTATAACGGATGCTTTTCAAAGGTTGAGGTAAATGATTTCCGAAGGTTTCTTGGTTATGTGTTGAAGGATGGATACAGCTGGATGTAGGATATGCTAGATTTGGGTGAGATATTATGCTTCCCCTGTATCCCCAACACCTGATTGCATAACCGGGAGAATTTCGGGAGTTTCATAGGTGGGAATTCTCGTAGCTATAGTATTTCTTCCGCAGGTATTTGGTTTGTGATTGGGTAATCCTTACCAAGTATTTGTTCTTGTCCGTACCTTGTTGTTTTATTCATCTACCTCTATCTAAGTGGCTTCACAATTTATGAAAGTGTGACCATTTAATTTGCACTGCATTCGTTCATTCTTGTTTGAATGTTGAGACTATATGTTGCAATTTCAATCCATTTGATTCAACTTGAATATATGTCTGTCAAGATGCTAACGGTTGTCACCCTCTTCAGGATGGCTCCCCCAACGCGTCAGAATCATGAACCGCCTCCACCACCTCCACCTCCAGAGGCATGGCAAGCTGTGATGGCCGCTACTAACGCTAGCACGCAGATGCTTATGCAACACTTGCAAGAGCGCAACCAAGGAAATCAAGGCCATGGCAACAATCAGAATCAGTTTGCTACACTCAACCAGTTTCTCGCAAACCAGCCATAGACCTTCAGTAACTGTGTTGAGGCAACAGACGCTGATGATTGGCTCATGGATATCTGCAAGCATTTCGAGTGGAGCAACGTCAGGCCTGAGGACTTTGTCAAGTTTGCCTCGTTCCAACTCAAAGCCCAAGCTGTAGAATGGTATCAGCAATACAAAGATTCCATAGGAGGTCGTGTGATTACCTGGGATGAATTCCGTCCAGACTTCAAAGCTCACCACATTCCTCAGAGTGTTGTTGATAGCAAGCATGACGAGTTCCACAATCTGAAGCAAGGCAGCTTGTCTGTTTACCAATATAACATCATGTTCCAGAAGCTCGCTTGTTTCGCTAAGCAAGACGTCCCTGACGAGAAGAGCATGATTTATCAGTTCAGAGGTGGCCTTAGAGAAGATCTCCAACTAGACCTTGTGCTTTTTGAGCCCAAGAAGTATGATGAGTTCTACAATATGGAACTGGAACAAGAGGCTGCTCAACTCAAGTGTGATGCTTCCAAGAAACAAGTCAGGGATGCAACTCCTTCTTCCTCAACTCAAGTGGCAACTAAGCAGCAAAAGTATTGGTTGCCTCCTCCTCCCCCGTTCCGTCAGCCTTATCAGCAGAAGAGCAAAGGTGGCAATGGATCTTCCCACCTACCCAACCCAGGCTGTCAGAACAAGACCTCGTCTCATGCTCCAAGATCAAGTGCTCCATATCATCATCCGCTTTCAGAGGTCACGTGCAACAAGTGTCAGGAGAAGGGTCACTATGCCAACAAATGCTTCAATCAGAGGTGTCTTCCTCCTCCTCCTCCTATGAGATCTGCCAGTACCGCAGTGGTCAAGCATAATCCCAAGTTTGCAAAGGTCAACATGGTGAACGCAGCTCAGGTAGGGGACTTGTCAGATGTGATCATGGGTAACTTTCCAGTTAACTCTACTCCTACAAAAGTCATTTTTGATACTGGTGCATCGCATTGTTTCGTGTCAAGATCATTTGTTTCAAAGCATGACTTCGTTTCCGAAATGTTGGGTAAACCTATGGGAGTGGTTTCTCCGGCCAAGTCTATGAGGGCTACCATGATGGTCCCGGATGTTACCATCACGATGGGTGACTATAGGTTTCTTTCTTCTCCAATGGTCCTTGGTGACTCGGATATTGATCTTATTCTCGGAATGGACTGGCTTTCTAAGCACAAGGCTCAGCTTGATTGTGCTGCTAGGCAGATTCAATTGACACATTCGTCTGAGGATGTAATCGTCTTTGCCGCTCGTGATGATACCATTCGACTATTTTCTCTCAATGAGAAGGGCGAGATGGATGCCATCTCTCAGATTCCAGTCGTTTGCGAATATCAAGACGTCTTTCCAGAAGAGCTTCCAGGAATGCCTCCGCACCGGCCAGTTGAATTCGTCATCGATCTTGAGCCTGGCACGGAACCTGTTTGCAAACGTCCTTACAAGCTTGGACCTGAAGAGTTGAAGGAGCTGAAGAAACTACTTGATATTCAAGAGCGTATGGGTCTCATCCGACCAAGTTCTTCTCCATGGGGCTGTGGTGTTCTTTTTGTCAAGAAGGATGGAACAGACCGACTTTGTGTCGATTACCGTCCATTGAACAAGAAGACCATAAAGAACAAGTACCCACTTCCCAACATCAATGAGCTTTTCGAACAACTCAAAGGTTCTCAAGTATTCTCCAAGCTTGACCCCCGTATGTGCTATCATCAGATTCGCATTCATGAAGAAGATATCCCAAGACAGCATTCAGAACAAGCTATGGTTCATATGAATACACTGTCATGTCTTTCGGCCTTGTCAATGCTCCTCCAACATTCTCTCGCATGATAAACTTCATCTTCAACGCCTACACAAATGACTTCGTCTTGGTCTACCTCGATGACATTTTGGTCTTTTCCAAGAACAAGGAAGATCAGGCCAAGCACTTGAGATTGGTGTTGGACAAAATCAGAGAACATCAGTTCTATGCGAAGTTTTCTAAGTGCGAGTTTTGGTTCGATGAGGTTCTCTACCTTGGGCATATCATCTCCGCCAAGGGAATAGCTGTTAATCTTGAGAAGGTGTCTGCAATTGTGAATTGGGAACCACCTCAGAACGTGAAGCAACTCCGCAGCTTCCTTGGGCTCGCAAGCTATTCTCGAAGGTTCGTTGAGAACTTCTCAAAGATCGCGAAGCCTCTTTCCAACCTTCTCCAGAAGCATGTGAAGTATGTCCGGTCGCATGAATGTGACATCGCTTTCAACACCCTCAAAGAGAAGTTAGTCACTGCTCCAGTCTGATTCCTCCTGATGAATCCAAACCGTTCGAGGTCTTCTGCGATGCTGCCCTTCAAGGTCTTGGTGCAGTATTGATGCAAGAGAAGAAAGTTGTGGCCTATACCTCTCACCAGTTGAAGCCCAACGAAAACAACTACCTCACTCACGACCTCGAGTTGGCGGCAGTTGTCCATGCTCTTTTAACGTGGAGACATCTCTTGTTGGAAAGGAAAGTGGACATCTTCACTGATCATAAGAGTCTCAAGTACATCTTCACTCAGCCCAACCTCAACCCCAGGCAGACTCGTTGGGTCGAAATGATTCAAGAGTACAATCCGAGTATAGAATATACTCCAGGCAAGGCCAATGTAATTGCTGATGCATTGAGTAGGAAGGCTTACTACAACAGTTTGATTATCAAGCCCTACCAACCAGAGCTTTGTGAAGCTTTCCGCAAACTTAATCTTCAAGTTGTTCCTCAAGGATTCCTTGCCAACCTCCAAGTCTCTCCTACTTTGGAAGATCAGATTCGTGAGGCCCAACTTCTTGATGCTATGGTGAAGAAGGTGAAGATTGGGATTGCCAAGAGCCAACCCAAGTACAAGTGCTATCGTCCTAATGACAGGATACTCTATTATTCGAGGATCGCATTGTTGTTCCTAAGGGTGACCTTCGTAAAGTCATTATGAACGAGGCTCACAATTCACTCCTCTCTATTCACCATGGAAGTACAAAGATGTACAATGACCTCCAGCAGTCGTATTGGTGGACTCGAATGAAGCACGAGATTGCTCAGTTCGTGAATGAATGTGATGTCTGCAGAAGAGTGAAAGCAGAACACCAACGACCAGCTGGTATCCTCCAACCTCTTGCCATTCCAGAATGGAAGTTTGACCATATTGAGATGGACTTCGTGACTGGATTTCCAAAGTCCAAGCATGGCAATGATGCTATCTTCGTTGTCATCGACAAGCTCACTAAAGTGGCTCAATTTCTTCCTATCAAAGAATCTGTCACAGTAGCTCAGTTGGCAGAGCTATATACCTCCCAGATTGTCTCTCTGCATGGCATTCCGCAGTTGATTTCTTCAGATCGTGGAAGCATGTTTACCTCTAAGTTCTGGGATTCCTTCCAGAAGGCCATGGGCACCAGCATTCACTTCAGCACAACTTTTCATCCTCAAACCAATGGCCAAGTTGAGCGAGTAAATAAAATTCTTGAAGATATGCTCAGGGCTTGTGTCATTTCTTTCGGTATGAAGTGGGAAGATTGTCTTCCATATGCCGAGTTCTCCTACAACAACAGCTTCCAAGCGAGTTCGGGCAAGGCCCCATTCGAGATTCTCTATGGCAGGAAGTGTCGTACTCCTCTAAACTGGTCAGAGACTGGAACGGCAACTTCTTGGCAATGACTTGATCAGAGAGGATGAAGAAATGTGCAAAGTCATTCGTGAAAATCTAAAACCCGCGCAATCATGCCAGAAGAGTTACTATGATAGCAAGCATCGTGACTTGGCTTTCGAGATCGGAGACCATGTCTACCTCCGCGTCTCTCCAATGAAAGGTACTCGTCGCTTCGGTATCAAAGGGAAGCTTGCCCCTAGATACGTGGGCCCTTTCAAGATCATTGGCAAAAGAGGCGATCTCGCCTATCAACTTGAGCTTCCATCCAACTTTGCAAATGTGCACGATGTGTTTCACGTGTCTCAACTCCGCAAGTGTTTCAAGACTCCTGACCGCACCATCAACTTCAAAGAGATTGATCTCCAAGAAGACATGTCTTATCATGAGCATCCCGTTGCTATTCTTGAAGAAACTGAGTGCAAGACTCGCAACAAGTCTACCAAATTCCTGAAAGTGAAGTGGTCACATCATTCCGACCGTGAAGCCACCTGGGAACGCGAGGACCACCTCCGTTCCGAATATCCGGAGTTTTTCTAGTCCTAGATCTCGGGACGAGATCCTTTCATAGTGGTCGAGTGTTGTAATGCCCCATATGTAACCTGCCATATTTGTATTCCAACTCTTTCCATTTCCGACACTAAGTTATGATATTCCTCGTTGTTGGGTTTTTGTCTTCGTGTTGCTTTTGTCTTTGTCATGCATCTCATATCATGTCATCATGTGCATCGCATTTGCATACGTGTTTGTCTCATGCATCCGAGCGTTTTCCCCGTTGTCCGTTTTGCATTCCGGCGCTCCTATGTCCTCCGGTGTCCCCTTTTACCTCTTTTCATGTGCGGGTGTTAAACATTCTCGGATTGGACCGAGACTTGCCAAGCGGCCTTGGCTTACTACCGGTAGACCCCCTGTCAAGTTTCGTGCCATTTGGACTTCGTTTGATACTCCAATGGTTAACCGAGGAACCGAAAAGGTCTCATGTGTGTTGCAGCCCAACACCTCTCCAAAGTGGCCCAAAACCCACCTAAACCCCCTCCATCATCTCGGACGTTCGATCACGATCGCGTGGCCGAAAACCATGCTCAATTTGGAGCCTCCTAGCTCCCTCTACCTATAAATATGTGCATCTCCCCGAAAATCTGGATCCCTAACCCTAGTCCCTCTCCCCTCCGCGCGGCCGGACGTGTCCGCCCGTCGCCGGACGAAAATCCGGCTGCCGCCACCACGTGGCAGCACGCCATTCGCCTGCCTCACGCCCCACTTCGCCGCGCGCGGCCAGCCCGCCGAGCCCAGGGCGGGCCCCCGAGGCCCATCCGCCGCCCCGCGCCGCCAGGTCGCCTCCCCGCCACCCGTTCGACGCGCGCTGCCCCGCTGCCTTCACCGCGCCGCCCTTCACCGGATCTTCACCGCCGGAGAGCATCGTCGCTGCCCCGCCTCGCCTTCCGGGCGATCGCCAGCCGCCCTCATCTCCCCGCGCCGCCGCGCGTCCCCAGCGGCCGGAGCCGCCCCACGCGCCACGTCAAGCGACCCTCGCCGCCCCTCGGGTCCCCCGGCCTCCCCGCACCCCAAGCCCCGCCGGCCGCTGTCTTCTTCTCCATTTCCGGTGACGAACCTCAGGAAGCGTGCAGATCCAGATCCAGACCCGAATAGGGTTGAGTTTTGCCCTAGTTTCTAATATTTTTAGCATATTTCATCATGCCATAACTCTGCACCTGTGGCTCCGTATTGGGCGTGTAGCATCTCAAATTGTTCGTCTCGACGTGTACTTCATTTCATTCCATTGCACCATGTTCATTTGAGTTCATCTTGATGCCCTAAATGCTATTGCAAGAGTGCTATGTAATGTTAGTTTCAGATTCTTATCAGTAATTGGTCATTTGTGATTTTTGTCATGTTTAATGCGTGCCTCCTATGATCTTGAGCCCTACATGTGTTTTGAAGTATGTCATGCCATCTTTACAGGGGTGTATGCCTTGTATTTTGGTGATCTTTGTGGTGACTAGCACAAACATGCAAAGTGGCTCTCGTGATGTTGCTGATTTCAGGGACTTAGAAATCTTCTAAGTCTTTTCCCTGATAATATTTTGAAGCCATGTATTCATGTTGGTACAGAGAGATCCATGCCTCTTTTGAGCATGTTCAGTAAGGGTGATTTTGAGATATTGTTATGATCTATCCATCCATGTCTTTGTTTGCAATTATGGAGAAACCTAGCATGACTCAATCTTGCTCTACTTTTGCTATAAAATGTTCCTGGCAGATTGTTTACGTGTTAAGCAATTTTGCCGAGGTTGTTGTAGTTGATCCATGCATGCTATGAGGTTGTTCTTGCCATGTTTAGCTTCTATGTCATGTATACTTGTTGGGTGTATGCTTAGTTTGTCATGCAATGCCTTATGGTGAGTGCATCGATCTCGCAAACATGCCTACGTGAATCTGTTTTGCCATGTTCCAGTTTTCTGCTAAGTCTGAATCTGTTTACGAAAGTTGCTATGTTCACATGGTTGCCATTGTATTTTTCTGATCCCTTTTGGCTTAAGGTCAGTAAGGGACTTTTGTTGTATGCTTTGATTAGCTTCATTCCATGCTTTGCTTTGCCATGATATGTTCTTGTAGCATGTTGTTATCTTGTTCTAAACATTGCTTCCTGATGTTAAATTCCTCACATGTTGTTATTTCCACTAAGTCTGTAACCTGATATCTTTTGCACTTTTGCCATGCTTGTTTGAACTTGCTATTGAGTGGATTAGCCGTAGCTCAGTGTTCATATTTTGTCAAGCATCTTGAGTGGATTACTTCCATGTGTTTTGTTGCTATGTTAGAGTGCAGTAGCTTGTTGTTCTTGATGCATTTAGACGTCCTCGTGCTGTTAATCGCAGATTTGTGCCATTATTGTTTTGCTTGCCATTTGCAAACCGTGCATCCGACTCCGGTGATCTTTATATCAATTTCGACCGAAATGAACTCATCTTTCCAGCTGCACTCTTGGTTTTACAAGTTGAGGCCTGGTTCAATCTTCCCTTTCCAAAGCATGCATATGGATCGCATATCACATCCCGCATATCATGCCATGTTTTGCATCATGTTGCTTGTGCATTGCACCATGGTTGATTGTGTCTCCCTTTGCTTGTGTTCTTGCTTTGGCTAGAGCCGGGAGATGAGTACGTGATCGAGGAACCCGTTGAGAACGTTTACGAGGATCAAGCTTACGTCAACGCGGAGAACTTTCCAGGCAAGATGACCATACCCTCGAAATGACTTCTATCTTTGCTTGCTAGATGCTCTCTCTATTGCTATGCCTATGCTACGATACCTACCACTTGCTTATCATGCCTCCCGTATTGCCATGTTAAACCTCTAACCCACCTTGTCCTAGCAAACCGTTGTTTGGCTATGTTACCGCTTTGCTCAGCCCCTCTTATAGCGTTGCTAGTTGCAGGTGAAGATTGGAGTTTGTTCCTTGTAGGAACATGTTCATTGTTGGGATATCACTATTATATCTCGTCTATTTTAATGCACCTATATACTTGGTAAAGGGTGGAAGGCTCGGCCTTATGCCTAGTGTTTTGTTCCACTCTTGACGCCCTAGTTTTTCCGTTATACCGGTGTTATGTTCCTTGATTTTGCATTCCTTACACGGTTGGGTTATAATGGGAACCCCTTGACAGTTCGCCTTGAATAAAACTCGTCCAGCAAGGCCCAACCTTGGTTTTACCATTTTCCACCTAGCCTTTTTCCCTTGGTTTCGCGAACTCAAGGGTCATCTTTATTTTTAAACCCCCGGGCCAGTGCTTCTCTAAGTGTTGGTCCAACCCAGAGCACCGTGCGGGGCCGTCCCTTGGCAACTTGGGTTATGTTGTCTCCCGTACATTTAGATTATCTGGTGTGCCCTGAGAATGAGATATGTGCAGCTCCTATCGGGATTTGTCGGCACAACAGGTGGTCTTGCTGGACTTGTTTTACCATTGTCAAGATGTCTTGTAACCGGGATTCCGAGTCTGATTGGGTTGTCTTGGGAGAAGGAATATCTTCGTTGACCATGAGAGCTTGTGATGGGCTAAGTTGGGACACCCCTGCAAGGATTTGAACTTCCGAAAGCCGTGCCCGCGGTTATGGGCAGATGGGAATTTGTTAATGTCCGGTTGTAGAAAAACCTGAAACTTAACCTAATTAAAAAGAATCAACAGAGTGTGTGGCCGTGATGGTCTCTGTAACACCCTCGATGCGACTATAGCTCCCACGTGTCGAGGCACGACTTAGAGACATAATCGCATTGAAGGCATATGTCGCAAGTTAGGCAATCTTCACAACATCCCATGTAATATGATAATAAAAGGGGAGATAACATAGTTGGCTTACAATCGCCACGTCAATCAAGTACATAAATAACATTACATCATCCAAACACTCATGGCCCGACTACGGCGCCAAAATAAAAGATAACCCAACAAGCGACACAGTCCCGTTCACCCCCAACTGGGCACCACTACTGATCATCGGGAAAGGAAACATAGTAACATTGAGAGTCTTCGCCGAACTCCCACTTGAGGTCATACGCGTCTCCTGGAGCGGAATCATCAGGCCCTGCATCTGGTGTAATAGTAAACTGTGAGCCACAGGGACCCAGCAATCTCGCACCCTCGCGATCAAGACTATTTAAGCTTATAGGTAAGGCAAGATAAATATATGTGGAGCGGCAGCAAGCGACTAGAAAAATATGGTGGCTAACTTATTCGCAAAAGAGAGCGAGAAGAGGAGGCAAAGCACGAGCGAGAAACTAGAGAGCAACTGAATGTTGTAGAATTCATCGTATCTCAAGGGATCAAAGTGGACAAGAGCTAGCTGAATTTCTTCTCTGAGACCACCCCTGAACTGGTATATCATGCTCTTCTCATCAGGGACGTCCTGCTTGGGAAAGCGGGCGAGCTTCTGGAACAACTTGTTATAGTCATAGATAGACAAAGAGCCTTGCTTCAGGTTGCGGATTTCCTCACGCTTGCTTTCAACCACGCTCTAAGGGATATGATGAGCTCGGAAATCTCGACGGAAATCATCCCAAGTGATAACACATCCACCTCTGGAGTCCTTGTACTGTTGGAACCATTCTGCAGCTTGATCTTTGAGTTGGAAGGAAGCGAACTTAACAAAGTCCTCAGGCCTGACGTTACTGCACTCGAAATGCTTACACAGATCCACAAGCCAATCGTCAGCATCGGTTAGCTCAACACAATTGCTTAAAGTCTTTGGCCCGTTAGCAAGGAACTGGTTGAGTGTAGCAAAGTGATTCTGATTGTTGCCTTGATTCCCTTGGTTGCCTTGATTGCGCTCTTGAAGAATTTGCATGATCAACTGTGTGTTTGCATTGGTTGCGGCCATCACAGCTTGCCATGCCTCTGGAGGAGGTGGAGGTGGTGGCGGATCAGGATTCGGAGTCGTGCGTGTTGGAGGAGCCATCCTAAAGAGGTTGACCACCATTAGCACATTCATAGATAAATATTGAAGCTGAATCCAACGGAATGAAAATTGCAACATATAGTCTTCACATCCGAACAAAATGAACGAATCTTCCTCTTGAAATGGTCACATATCCATAAATTGAGAAGCCACGTAGAATTAAGGTAGAGAAATAATTCAACAAGGTACGGATCAAGAACGAATAATTGGTAAGAAATCCCAATCTCAAACCAATATCCGTGGAAGAAGAACTAGAGCTACTAGAATTCCCACCTATGAAATTCCCGAACCTTTCCGGTTATGCAATCAGGTGTTGGGGATACAGGGGAAGCATAATATCTCACCCAAACTAGCAAATCCTACATCCAGCTGTATCCATCCTTCAACACATAACCAAGAAACCTTCGGAAACCATCTACCTCAACCTTCGAAAAGCATCCGTTATACAAGTTATGGCAATACTCCCGAACTCCCGCCCTAGTACTGGGTGGCGTCGAGGTTATCTCACGAACGAACTGCATAAAAGAGATTTTAGATGTCGGTGTACTAGACTTAGGTATTCCAGAACTGCAACGATAAAATTAGGATGACAACACCTCAGAGCTCAACTCCCCGGGACACTTCCACTAAACCCCTGACAGGAGGCACCAAGACAATGTTCTCATCATAAAACCATCGGAACGATTCCAAGATACCCGCGTGATCTGAAAACAATTTTAGTGAAATTTGGGAAGAGAAGAGTCAAAACACTACGTCAGGATGCCTTACCAGAGCGATGAGGAGACTAGGAAGTAAAAAGAATTCCTAAACTCTCCGATATATAATTCCTAAAGACTCAAAACATTTTTCTAGACACAACTCGGCCGCTAAAAACGATCAAGCAATGGAGCTCCTAAGGTCGAGGAAGGCTCTGATTACCAACTTGTAACACCCTCGATGCGACTATAGCTCCCACGTGTCGAGGCACGACTTAGATACATAATCGCATTGAAGGCATATGTTGCAAGTTAGGCAATCTTCACAACATCCCATGTAATATGATAATAAAAGGGGAGATAACATAGTTGGCTTACAATCGCCACGTCAATCAAGTACATAAATAACATTACATCATCCAAACACTCATGGCCCGACTACGGCGCCAAAATAAAAGGTAACCCAACAAGCGACACGGTCCCGTTCACCCCCAACTGGGCACCACTACTGATCATCGGGAAAGGAAACATAGTAACGTTGAGAGTCTTCGTCGAACTCCCACTTGAGCTCATACGCGTCTCCTGGAGTGGAATCATCAGGCCCTGCATCTGGTGTAATAGTAATCTGTGAGCCACAGGGACTCAGCAATCTCGCACCCTCGCGATCACGACTATTTAAGCTTATAGGTAAGGCAAGGTAAATATATGTGGAGCGGCAGCAAGCGACTAGCAAAATATGGTGGCTAACTTATTCGCAAAAGAGAGCGAGAAGAGGAGGCAAAGCACGAGCGAGAAACTAGAGAGCAACCTACGCAAACATTACTCCAACACCGTGTCCACTTCCCGGACTCCGCCGAGAAGAGGCCATCACGGTAACGCACTCAGTTGATTCATTTTAATTAAGTTAAGGTTCAAGTTATCTACAACCGGACATTAACAAATTCCCATCTGCCCATAACCGCGGGCACGGCTTTCGAAAGTTCAAATCCCTGCAGGGGAGTCCCAACTTTGCCCATGACAAGCTCTCACGGTCAACGAAGGAATAGACCTCCTCCCAAGACGTTCCGATCAGACTCAATATCTCGGTAATTCAAGACACTTCGACAGGTTAAAACAAGACCAGCAACACCGCCCGAATGTGCTGACAAATCCCGATAGGAGCTGCACATATCTCTTTCTCAGGGCACACTCAGATAAGCAATCCGTACAACTAAAACCAGCCCTCGAGTTTCCCTGAGGTGGCGCTGCAAGGTGCTCTAGTTTGGACCAACACTCAGAGGAGCACTGGCCCGGGGGGGTTAAAATAAGATGACCCTTGAGTCTGCAGAACCCAAGGGAAAGAAAAGGCTAGGTGGCAAATGGTAAAACCAAGGTTGGGCATTGCTGGAAAAGCTTTAATCAAGGTGAACTATCAAGGGGTTCCCATTATAACCCAACCACGTAAGGAACGCAAAATCCGGGAACATAACAACGATATGACGGAAACTCGGGCGGCAAGAGTGGAACAAAACACTAGGCGAGAGGCCGAGCCTTCCACCCTTTACCAAGTATATAGATGCATTAAGGTAACATAGCAATATAATGATATCCCAACAAGTAAATAAATGTTCCAACAAGGAACGGCCTCCAATCTTCACCTGCAACTAGCAACGCTATAAGAGGGGCTGAGCAAAGCGGTAACATAGCCAATCAACGGTTTGCTAGGACATGGTGGGTTAGAGGTTTAATCATGGCAATTTGGGAGGCTTGAAAGCAAGTGATAGGCATCGTAGAAATTGCATAGCAAAAGAGCGAGCAAACTAGCATAGCAAAGATAGTAGTGATTTCGAGGGTATGATCATCTTGCCTGCACAGTTGTCAGAGTTGACTGGATCCTCGAAAGCAAACTCAACGGGCTCCTCGTTAACGAAATAGTCTCCCGCCTCTACCCAAACAAGACAAACAAGCAACAAGGACACAATCAACCATGTGCAAGGATCAAGCGATGTGATGCAATGATGATATGCTATGCGGGATGCGATGCGGGATGCAAAATGCAAGATATGACAGGAAATGCATGATCCTGGCCTAAACTTGGAAAACCAAGTGTTCCACTGGAAAGATGAGATGAAATCGCTTGAAAACAATATAAAGAACGCCGGAATCGGAGTTACGGTTTGGAAATGGCAAGCGATTCAAAAATGACACCGGTCTGCGATTTACAGCCAGTAGCCATCTAAATGCAATGAGATGAACATGCTACAGCACCCAAACATGACAACAAAATACATGGAAGGGATGCACACAAGATGCTTAACAAAAGTCTAGCACTGAGCTACGGCCAATTCATCCATTAACAGGTTCAAACAAGCATGGCAAAAATGCATATGGCAAACAGATCTCAGACTTAGTGAAATCAACACTTGACTGGAATTTCAGATCAGGTAGCACTCTTCGGAGCAACAAAACTACATGCTACAGGACCTGAACATGGAAAAGTAAAGCATGGCATGGAGATACTCAAAGATCTTAACAAAAGTCCCTTAGTGACCTTGAGCCAAAAGGGATCAGAAAATACAATTCCAAGCATGTGAACATAGCAAAAACATAATCAGTTTTCAGACTTAGTGAAAACTGGCACATGCTGAAATATAACTCAAGTAGGCATGTTTACGAGCTCGATGCACTCACTACGGTGCAAGTCATGGCAAGACAAGCATACATCCATCAAGAAGGCACAAAATTCAAGCTAGACATGTCAAGAACAATAGCATAGCATGAACGGATTAACTACAACATCACCGGCAAAATTGCAAACAAGTTGACAACCTGCCCAGATTCACAAAGTAGCAAAAGTAGAGCTCGATTGACTCAAGGTAGGGTGCTCCATAATTGCAAACAAAGGCATGGCGGATAGATCACTACAATATTAACAAAACATCCTTACTGATCATACTCAAAAGAGTCACGGATCACTAGGAAACAACATGAACATATGGCATCATGAGATAAACAGCTCCAGGACAGTGGAATTGCTAAGTCGCTGAAATCAGAATTAGCAAGTGCACCACTTTGCAAGCTTGCACTAGTGACCACACACATCACAAAAATACATGGGTTGCACCTCTGGAAAGATGACAAAACCCTTAACAAAACACATGTAGAGCATCAGGGCATATCATGCACACATTAATCATGGCAAAAATGACAAAAAGCTAAATGGAGTAGCAGATCTGTCAATTATCTGAAGTAGCCCTATTCTAACAGCATTTCGGGCATCAAGATGAACTCAAATGAAAATGACGCAATGGAATGAAATGATGCACTCTATGATATGAACATTTTGATATGCTTTATGCATGAATCGGAGCTACGGATGCAAAGTTACGGAGCTACGAACATGGCAACTTGGATCTGAGAAAAACTGGGACAAACGAAATTTTACCCCTAGGGTTTACTGTTCATCGCGAGCCGGATCCAGATCGGGCGGCGCGCCGTTCGAGGTTGACCGGGGCAGCTCACCGGAGTTGAGGGAGAGGCTGGAGGGGTCACCGGGGTGGAGATCCGGTGAGGAGGAGGGCCGTGCGGGGCGGCGCGGGGACCGGCCGGCTACGGGCCCGTGCTGCGGCTTGCCGGGCGGCGGGCGGCGGAGCTGCGGCGCTCGTCGCTG
>NC_057797.1:295766708-295771962 GCF_018294505.1 Triticum aestivum | reverse complement strand
AAAAATACTTAGGCAACTCCTAAAATCACCAAACTACTCCTGGTCCATAGTTGGATTATTTCCAACATGAAACATTTTAGTTTGGAGATATTTGAGCATTTAAATATTTTATATAATTTTAAATGCCCAAATTCAAATATTTATGATTTAATTCACAAACCCTAAGATGGCCTAGGAAAATGTGCATCACTTTTGGCAGAGGTTCTGAACCAAGACAAAAATGATGGGCATTTTAGAAGGGCATTTCAGGTTCATTGAAAAAGTTTTTAGTAAACCCTAGTTGGTTTCAGAGGGGGCTGGGGGTTCTGTCATCCCCATTTCAGGTTTCTGATGAAAGAGTAAATATGATGCAACACTCTAATGCATGAACTAGCTAGGGTGTGACAACTCACCCCCACTCAAAAGAATCTCGTCCCGAGATTTGGGTTCTTCCGGAAAGAAGGCGGGGTACTCGAGTCGAAGACGATCTTCCCTTTCCCAAGTTGCTTCATCCTCAGAATGGTGCGACCATTGAACTTTGAGAAACTTGATATTATGATGTCGAGTGGTACGCTCGGCCTGATCGAGGATGCGAATGGGGTACTCTCGATACGTGAGATTATCTTGGAGATCAAGCGTTTCGTGGTCCACTCCACGGATAGGATCCGAGAAGCAACGCCTGAGTTGAGAAACGTGGAAGACATCATGGACTCTGGAGAGGTGCGGAGGTAGTTCCAAATGGTAGGCAACTTCTCCTCGTTTAGCGAGGATACGAAAAGGTCCAATGTAACGAGGATCCAATTTGCCCTTGATACCGAAACGATGGGTTCCCTTCAGAGGAGTAACCCGGAGGTAAGCTTTCTCGTCAACCTCGAAAGTCATAGCCTTATGTTTTTGGTCATACTGACTCTTTTGACGAGATTGGGCTGTTTTCAACTTTTCACGAACGATGCGAACTTGCTCTTCTGCTTCTTGAATCATATCCGGGCCAAAGAATTGTCTTTCCCCGGTTTCTGACCAGTTAAGGGGTGTTCGACACCGTCGTCCATAGAGAACTTCAAAAGGGGCTTTACCCAAGCTAGATTGATAGCTGTTGTTATAAGCAAATTCGGCAAATGGAAGGCATTTCTCCCACTCCATTCCGAATGAGATAACAGAGGCTCGAAGCATGTCTTCTAGGATCTGGTTGACGCGTTCCACTTGACCACTTGATTGAGGGTGGAAGGCGGTGCTAAAAGAGAGACGGGTTCCCATAGCATTTTGGAAACTTTCCCAAAATCGAGAGGTGAAAAGACTTCCTCGATCCGAGTTAATTTCCAAAGGAACACCATGGAGAGACACTATTCGGGAGATGTATAAGTCTGCCAATTGACTAGCGGTTATACTCTCACGAACAGGTAAGAAATGGGCTACTTTGGAAAGACGATCGACAACGACGAAGATAGCATTATTCCCTCTCTTGGTCCTGGGAAAACCGGTAATGAAATCCATACCAATTTTATCGCATTTCCATTCAGGAATAGCCAGGGGTTGAAGGGTGCCAGCAGGCCGTTGATGCTCTGCTTTTACACGACGGCAGACGTCGCAATTAGCAATATACCGAGCAATTTCTCTCTTCATTCTAGTCCACCAGAACCTCTGGTGTAGGTCCTGATACATCTTGGTACTACCGGGATGAATGGTGAGAGGAGATTCATGAGCTTCCTTAAGGATCAATCGCCTCAGGTTTCGCACTTTGGGAACCACTAGGCGATTCCCAAAGTACACGACCCGTTGACCATCAATGGAGAAACAATTCGCAACTCCTTTCTTGATGTTTCTCCTGATGCGGGAAATTCCCGGATCTACCTTCTGTGCTTTGATGATCTGATCCGTAAGGGTAGGTTTCGCCACCAAGGTGGAAAGAAAACCTTGAGGAACAATGTGAAGGTTAAGCTTCCGAAATTCCTCATGGAGAAGCGGTTGACTTTGTTGTAACATCAGGTTGTTACAATAAGATTTACGACTTAGCGCATCAGCCATGACGTTGGCTTTCCCTGGGGTGTAAGTTATTCCTAAGTCGAAATCTGTGATCAACTCGACCCAACGTCTTTGCCTGAGATTCAAATCCGGTTGGGTGAAGATGTACTTCAGACTTTGGTGATCAGTGAATATTTCGCAGCGATTACCAAGGAGGTAATGTCGCCAGGTTTTAAGTGCATAGACTACGGTTGTAAGCTCTAGATCATGAGTAGGATAATTCTCCTCATGTGGGTGCAATTGCCGTGAAGCGTAAGCAATTACATGTCGATCTTGCATGAGAATGCAACCTAGTCCTTGTCGCGAGGCGTCGCAGTAGATAACAAAGTCCTTAGAGAAGTCTGGCGGTACCAGTAGGGGAGCAGAAGTCAGGCGTCTTTTCAGTTCCTGAAAGCTGTGCTCACATTGTGGAGTCCATTCGAACTTTTTATCTTTCTTGAGGAGTTCGGTTAGAGGTTTAGCAACTTTGGAGAAATTTTCGACAAAGCGACGGCAATAGCTCGCTAAGCCCAGAAAACTCCGAACTTGCTTGACCGATTCAGGTGGAGTCCAATTAAGGACGGCTTGAACTCACTCAGGGTTAACAGCAATACCTTTACCAGATATTACATGACCCAGATAGGTCACTTCTGACAACCAAAATTCACATTTAGAAAACTTGGCATAAAGGCGATGCTCTCGAAGTTTCTTCAACACTAGCCTTAGATGTTCGGCATGTTCTTCCTCGTTCTTTGAGTAGATGAGTATATCATCAAGGTAAACCACGACGAATTTATCCAAATACTCCATGAAGATTGAATTCATCAATCGAGAAAAAGTGGCTGGAGCGTTGGTTAAACTGAAGGACATGACGGTGTACTCGTATTGGCCATAACGAGTAACAAAGGCCGTTTTAGGAATGTCCCCATTCCTGATTTTGATTTGATGGTAGCCCAACCTCAAATCCATTTTGGAGAAGACTGAGGATCCAACAAGCTGATCATACAGGTCGTTGATCCTGGGGAGCGGATATTTGTTCTTGATTGTGACCAAATTGACAGGTCGATAATCTACAACCATCCGGTCCGTACCATCCTTCTTCTTGACGAAGAGGACGGGGCAAGCCCACGGAGATGAACTAGGTCGGATGAAACCCTTTTCCAAGGACTCATCGAGTTGTTTCTTAAGATCGGCTAGTTCTAGTGGTGCCATCTTATAGGGTCTTCTAGCAATCGGGACGGTTCCTGGAATAAGGTCTATTACGAACTCAACATCCCTGTCAGGTGGAACACCTGGCAATTCCTCTGGGAAGACATCCGTGAAGTCACGGACTACCGGGACGTCCTCAAGGTCTGGCAAAGGGCTGGCGTTAAGAGAATATAACTGTCGCTTGGCTATTCGGGTCAAGACATTGACTATCTTCCCCGAGGGATGGGTGAGTTGAACAGTCCTAGAGAAGCAATCAACTTGGGCATGATGAGCTGACATCCAGTCCATACCCAAGATGATATTAATATCCGAAGATTTAAGGGCTATCAAAGATGCGAGAAAAACAAGTCTGTCGACTTGGATTTCGTTTCCATGGCTTACTCTAGAAGTTTGCCATTTGGATCCCGGAGTTTGAATTACCATAGAGGATGGCATGTCACAGAATGCGGTGTTATGCAGACGAGCATAGCTCTCGGATATAAATGAATGAGATGCTCCTGTATCGAAAAGAACAGATGCCGGGTGGCAATTAACAAGGAGCGTACCGAGAACGACGTTGGGATCCTCTTGAGCTTCTTCGGCAGAGATACAGTTGACATGGCCACGTGTAGCGGTGGCCGGCTTGGCGTGGAACACTTTTCCTGTCGGCTTGCCACGGCCAACAGTTTTAGCAGATTGGTTGGGGTTGGTCTGGGGACACTCGCGCATATAGTGGCCAGATTCCCCACACTTAAAGCAAGTCACAGAACTGGTACGTGGAGGAGCATTCTTGGTTGGACCACCATAGGGCTTGGCTGGTGCAGACTGTTGAACGGGGCGAGGCGCCTGGAAGGATGGCCTCGGTGTGAACCTGGGTGGCAGGGCAGTGTTGGGCACCCACACGCGGCGCTTCTGAGGACCAGCACCGGATGAGGAACCCACGTCACGACCATGCTTGCGTGTTGCGTCATAATCAGTCTGACCAGTCTCAGCACTGATGGCCTTGTTAACAAGCTTCTGAAAAGATGTGCACTCATGCAGACGGAGGTCACGGCGAAGCTCAGGACTAAGTCCCTTACGGAACCTTGCTTGCTTCTTAGCATCAGTAGAAACTTCCTCAGTTGCATATCGTGCGAGGTTACCAAACTCCCTGCTGTAAGCATCCACAGAGAGTCGGCCTTGGGTGAAACTGCAAAATTCCTCACGTTTACGGTCCATGAGACCCTCCGGAATGTGATGTTCACGGAAAGCCTCGCTGAATTCAGCCCATGTAGTGACATGGCCCGCTGGGCGCATAGCTCCATAATTCTCCCACCATAGACTGGCGGGGCCTTTAAGATGATATGCAGCAAAGGTGACCTTGTCAGCCTCGGCTACTAGCGCGGAGCGCAGTTTGTGAGAAATACTGCGAAGCCAGTCATCAGCATCGAGAGGCTCGACGGAGTGGTGGAACGTGGGTGGATGTAACTTGATGAAATCACTGAGTGACACCATGTTAGTCCTCTGATGGTGTGCTGTGTTCTATTCAATACGCTCCAACAAACGGTTGGTCTCCCGCTTGTTTCTTTCGGCTTCCATCATAACCTCGGCTAGGGAAGGAGGATCAGGCAGATTTGCATTCCTGACTTCACTGCCTTCGGCCTGCTCTTGAGGAGCAGGGTTATTGCGCGTGTTGACCATCCTAGGTAAACAAGACAATGATTTAGTCAGAATGATAAGATTCCGACATAGAATACAGAATGTAAGGAGTAACTCGGAATGCAAGATGATCATCCGTATGACATGGTAGATACAGAAACTGCTTCTTTATTCCATCGTCATACACACCATACAAGGTTTAGTACAAGACCAAACAAGGTACTATTACGGTGATAAGAGGATTACATCTCATCGGAGGCATCCCAAGCTCCTATACATTATTTTTCTACACCTCCGGAAGGCGGTACAAACTAGGTCATATCCCACGAGTCACGCAGGACGATAGACGACACAGCTAGTACGAACTAGTGATACTACCACTAACTCAGACCGATCCGTAGTAGTCCTCGTAGAAGTCACCTCCATAGCCTGGAAGCTCAACATGATCATC
>NC_057797.1:295764601-295765058 GCF_018294505.1 Triticum aestivum | reverse complement strand
AGTCCCGAAATAGACCAGACCTGACTCGCATGATGGTCATCATAGAGTAGGCGGCGTCCTGCACAGCCATCTCAATAGTAACCCCGAGTCCATAGGAGCAGTGAAGGGGCTCGGTGGATCTAGGATAAGATGGAAATATCCTGACAGTGCAGAGATACTGGCTTTGATTAAAGTCTCGAAATTGCTCTTCGACCGTGTACTCGGGATACCAACGGTATCCAGCCTCAGTCATTACCCTGACCAACATGGTGGTATGGCCGGGTACATCTAGGCATCGAGTCAGGCGAACCACTTGATTGAGGTCGCGAGTGGCCATCTGAAAGCACAACGATAATGCAAAGGCATTAGAATTTCTAGCAAAATTTCGGCAACATAACAGCTGTAAATGCTCAAGAAGGATTTTGAGACATTTGACAAGGGATTTCATACACACTCAACATCATCATATCAAAGTTCT
>NC_057797.1:295761475-295764591 GCF_018294505.1 Triticum aestivum | reverse complement strand
CATGACCCAGCAACGAACGTGTCGGTCATCAGCAAGTGGGTCCGGGCTGTAGCACTGGGCTAGCAGGACTCCGGTAAACCGGGCTGTAGCGGGCTAACAGGACTCCGGTACTCAATGCGTGACATTTCCCCGAAGGGACAGACACAGGAACGAAGAAGGACACATGCCGGCCAGCCTAAGTGTTCCAGAGCAGTAGCAAGCTACCATGGCTCAGTGGTAACACTAGGAGACATTTCCCGGTAAGAGAGGCTACTAAGGATAAACAACTAGATAGTCAGATCCCACACATACCAAGCATTTCAATCATACACACAATAGGCTCGATATGTGCAAATACAACAAGGCATCACAGCATGACTCTATGACACAAGTACTTTATTTAAGGCTCAGAGAGCCATACATAACATACACAAAGGTACGGGTCACACGACCCAGCATTCAAGTCATACAGTCATACAAACCAGTAGCGGAAGTAACTTGTCTGAGTACAGACAACTAGTAAAATAAAAGAGGCTTGGAAAGCCTAGCTATAATACATGGTCCTTCACAAGCTCAGGATCACCACCTGGGCCTTAGCCTACTCATTGATGTCAACGTCTACGAAGAACCCATCAGAAGGGGTTGCAGCGTCTTCTGTAAAATGTAAATTATAGCAACATGAGTACAAAGGTACTCAGCAAGACTTACATCAGATCCTACATACATGCACATTATAAAGAAGGGTTGGTGGAGTTATTGCAACAAGCCAGCTTTGACTCTTGGCTAGACTATCCTACGAGACTCCAACTTGAAATGGTTTTGCGTACACGAGTCCACTACTCACCACTTCAATACACTACCGAGGATCCACCTCCGTCTTCCTACGGAAGAGCCATCCTCGGCACTCACACTTATCTTGAGGCTTTTAGTAGTTTCCATTTACTTGTCTATGAACTGTATAGGCAACCAAGTAGTCCTTTACCGCGGACGCGGCTATTCGAATAGATCATGATAACCCTGCAGGGGTGTACTTCTTCATACACGCTCTCACCACTTACCGTCGTTTACACGACATGTACTTGGCAACCTTCAAGCGGAAGCCCAACGTGGGTGTCGGCCACGACCTACCTAATCACCTCAGTCTCTAGTCCAGGTTTATCGCCTATTCGGGTTCCATCCATGAGGAGATCCGGCCGAGGTTTCGCTCACAGCCCCAAATGATGTGAACAGGGTTCCCGAGATACCTAACGGGTATTCGGTACACCGTGCCACGTACCTACCGCATCACAGCTCACCCCTACGGTCAGCGCTGTCCACGGCCTCCAGTAGGCTACAAACACCAGAAACTACTTGCAACTCCTGGACAGAGAACTAGGGTGAATAAGAAGTCGAGAGGGTCCATTGGTTTCGGGCCCAATGCATGGTAGTAGCTGAATCTTAAATCACACATACAGATCTCAGTGCTTAAGGTCGGCTTCAATGAAACAACCCACCATGTACTCCTACATGGCCTCTCATCGATACCTTTACCAAATCATGTTCACCACACCACTTTCATTACCGACATAATCATTTCACTCTAGTCCATCACCCAGATGAACCAGACCTGACACGACTCTAAGCATAGCAGGCATAGCAAGGTAGGAACAACACATACATATGGCTCAAACAACTACTACACATGCTAGTGGGTTTCATCTAGTTACTGTGGCAATGACAGGTCATGCAGAGGAAATGGGTTCAACTACCGTAACACACAGCAGTTTGAAACGCGTTGTCTTAATGCAGTAAAAGAGAGTAGGAGCGAGAACATGGGATTGTATCGATATGATCAAATGGTTGGTTGCTTGCCTGATGATTCGATGCACTGATACGGTTCTTCGTTAGGGTAATCACGGTACTCCTCGGAGGTAGATCCTGCCGCAAAGAACACCGATACACAACCATCACCAAACAATGTGCAACAATATGATGCATGCATGAAACATGGCAATATGAGTGTGTTGGGCTAATGCAACTAAGACCAGAAGGGTTTGAACCAATTTGAATCAAAGATTCAAATTTCAAACTCAAACATGGTCCTTTAAAGTGTTTTTCCTTGTTCTGCATTAAACATCAAGTTAACTTGTTTAGTCATGCATGAAAATAGTACAGATGGATAGATTAAATTTTTCTGATCATTTTTCATATATAATTTGTCTGATTTGGAGTTACAGAATAAAAGTTATGAATTTTTGAAGTTTAAACTATATTCTGGAATTTCCTATATTAGATTAAATCCAGAAAATCAATTACTGCGTCAGCCTGACGTCAGTGTGACATCAGCAGGTCAACGGGACACGTCCGGGTCAAACCTGATAGTGGGTCCCGCGTGTCAGTGTGATTAATAAAATTAAAATTAATTTAAACTAATCCTAATTAGTTAACAGGGCTGGGCCCCACCTGTCATTGACTCAGGGGAGTCAACCAGGGCCCACCCGTGGTCATACCCGGGTCGGCTGCACCGGCGTTTAGCCGCCGGTGAGCCCGACGCGGCGGCGGAAGTGGTTTTGGCCGTTTCGGCCACCAAATGGGTCGCGGAGACCACCAGAGTGGAGCTGAGGACGAGCCGCAGCTCTTGGTGGAGTCCGTTGGGGTCGGGGTGGCCGGAGTTGGTGCCGGCGACGACTTTGGCGGCCACCGGAGTTCGGCCGAGGGTGAACTTTACGCTAGAGGGGTCGGTGAGGTGCGGGGAGTAGCTAGTTAGGTGCTACATGACGCGGTGAGCATGATGGACACCAGTTGGTGGCCGGAGGGTGACCGGGAGCACGTCGGCGACGAGCTCCACGGTGGTGGGTGCGGTTGAGCTCTGGGAGGTCGCTACACGGCTCGGGAGCAAGAAAAGAAGAGAGGGGAAGATGTCTAAGCTCACGGGGAGTTCGACGAAGCCCTTGGTGCGGCCGGGGACGGACCGGAGCGACGACGGCGTTGAAGGGGCTCTCCGGCGAGGGCGGTTCGGGCGAGGTCGTTGCGGTGGACTCGGGCATTGCGAGCGCTCGGGGCTCGGCTTGCTCGATGAAGTGGACATCGTCGGAGCTCCTGGACACGACGAGAGGACGCACGGGCGGCGGGGAGCGCGGCTATGACATAGGCACGGC